>NC_056748.1:236340735-236396807 GCF_019279795.1 Protopterus annectens | reverse complement strand
CTTTTTGGCTTAAAAACTCAAACCCGGGCCCTTTGGATCCCTTTGAAAGGGTCACCAAAACATTGGATGAAGGCAAAGTAATACATACTGCATACCTGGCCAGTTGTTTGACGCAATCCCTTCCAGTCATTCATAGTGGAAAAGTTATATAAACTGGGAATAAGCCCTGTGTCACATGCTGAATTGCCATTTGGCTCACAGATAGGATGCAGGAGATCAAAATAGGAGAAACTGTCTCCACAAGGAGACCAGTCACTAGTGGAGTTCCTCAGGGTTAGGTGCTGCTACTTCTCCTCTTTGACATCTATTTCTCTGAAGAAAAAAATCAATGCCAAAGGGCTGTAGCTAACTGTTTGCAGATGACTACAAGCTAGGAGCAGTTATTCAGACTCAAAATGAATTGGCCATCTTGCAGGAAGGTTTCTCCCAAACAAATAACTGGTGCTAGAATTATGGACAAACTAAATGCCAGAAAAATGCTTTATGGCATCCTTTGTTAAGTTGTCTACCCAGGGGAGCTACCACTTTGTCAATATGTGCCTGAGAGTTGACCCATTTTGGACTGACCTAACTTTTGACCAAAATGTGTTCACTGTCATAAGGAATTCCTTCATTATTGTGCACCTTTTAAAGAAAATGATTGCGCCCAGATGTAGAGATGTCATTGGCCCCGTTTACTGAGCCCTTCTTAGGCCAGCCTTTGAGTATAAGTCCTCCTGTGGCACATTTTGTCCAGACACATGCAACAGCTGGAACACTCATGGCGATGCCTTACTAAAAGGATAGAAGACTTCAACAAAAATTACCTACATGGAAGTTCTCAAAAGCCTTCTCTCTATCTGTAGCTTACAGATTAAGAGGTGTGACCTATGTCTGCCATACAAGACATCCACTAACCTAATACTGATGGACATGCACATCAGAAAGTCAGATAACAGGGATCTAAACCTCTTCTACAATTTAATGGTTTGGAGAACAGGTGCATCTTGCAGATACCACTGCTCCTAAACATGTTTCCCATCCACTTAAAACAAAGTTTATCCCTGTCCTTAGTCTTCTAACTTGGATCAGTGGATGGGTAGTAGAAAATCTGGTGGTGTCTATCTTCATTTATCCTTGACGTATAGGAATTGGTTCCAAGTCTGAGAACCGACACAGCAGTTACAACAGCTCACATGCACCAGAAAACTCCTGAGCCAAGCCCCTACCCAGAATGTCACTCACTAAATTGCCTCAGATCTCATTTGCTGCTCTTCTCGTAAAGATGCTTCAGCCGAACTCTCCTTGAGCTAAGTAAAAATGTTATTATTTCTTCTACTGCTGTTAAAGATTTTCTAAAGGCTTTCTTCTCCTACCCAGTTAACCTTACTTTTAGCTTTTTCTTGGTAGTTCTTTTCTTATTCTTTATCGCTTCTTTGAGTGAGTGTACTGTCCCCTTTCTTCTTCTTTATGTGGTATCTGTCCTAACATTGCTGGTAGTGCTATCCCTTTTTAATTTTTTTGGCTTGCCATAATTGGTAGCCCTTCTCCCTTTCCTCTCTTTTTTATGTATGTGTGTGGCTTTGTAGTGTGTGTGTTTCTGCCATTGATCCTTTTTCCCAATCAACATGGCAGATAAGAGCAAGTGTTTGACTGGTTTCAAACAATGTTCTGGTTGTGGCAGAAAAATGCTAACTTCATATGGACATTCTTCCTGTGTTTATTGCTTTGGGTCGATGCACTTACAACAGTGTGATATTTGTCAAACTTGTTTTCACAGGGCTATCATAGAGAGGAAAAGTAAACTTATTTTAAAAGGTCTGATAAAGGTGTCTTTTGAGGAGGCCTTGTCCGGTCAGCGTAGAACTGCAAAATCTGAGGTGTCATCTCCATCATCATCCTCTTCCCCTTCTAAAAGACTGACCATACTAAAAGGAGGAGTCTATCGGTGCCGGCGTCCCCTTCATCTTTTCACATACGAAATCTAAACCTTTGACTCCCACAACTTCTGCGGAACAAAAGGTGGATACCAAAAAACCTACAGAACCATCTTCCTCAGTTCCGGTCAGAGTAACTACCTCGGCACCTTAAGTTTCGGTAGCGTCCACCTTGGCACCAACTTTTCAAGTCACCTCTCTTTTCTCAGTACTGGTTATGGTGCCAACAATATGTTTGGAACCACTTCCACTCCTCATTGCCATAAAACCAGGAACCAAGATTTCCTTTGCTTCCTAGAACTAGGTATTTTCCATCGATAGACCTCTTTGTGGGGCAACAGCCAAGCCACCTTTTTTAATGAGGCCAGAATCTCCTTCAGCCTTTTCATTCCATTTCTCTAGGAGTCTCGCAGAAGTCAACGTTGTGAGGTTGTTGGATCAGCTCCTCATGGTGAAGTGGGTCTTTCCACTTCTTCCCCAGGCTTCACTGCCTTGTGGAGATGGGCCGTTTTCTCCAAAGACTGTACCAGACTTTCCTCCTCTAACCACCACTACGGTTTTAGAGACTTCAGCTCTGACTTCCCTGGTTCTGGCTGTCCTGGTGCCGACAGCTCTCATGTCTTTTGCCCCAGTCTCTGCCTGAGTTCCTTGGCTTCTTCAGAACTGATGGACTCACATGGTCGTAGCTCCACAATGCCATTTGTGGGCTCTTCCTCAGCTTTCACATTGGTGGTTTCCCCAGAGTGGGGTGGGACCATGGCTCAGAGGTTCTCCTTCCTGGTTTTGGGCTCCCATCCCTCTTCGGTGGGATCTGCCTTTCAAGTTATGGAGAGGGCCTTGGCCTCTGCAGGCTCCCAGCTGGTATCTCCCCCATCCGAGCTTTTTCCCGGGATCCCCTCTGGTTCAGAGCTTTCACCAACCTCCATGCCCAGACAGCAAGCACCAAAGTTGCAGGACAGCCCTGTACTAGGGCCCTACCTCTTATGAGTCCTCCACAGAAGCTCCCACTGAGGAGGTGCCTCTAAAGAGGTTGTGTAAGAGGAAACACCTTGATTCCCTGAAGGAATATGTCATAGAAGACATGGACTTTGATGGGAAGAGGTTCCCCCTGGTCACCCCCAGAAGACGTTTCTTGAAATATTAAAGCAGAGGGGTGGCTGGAAGCCCCAAGACCCATCCTCAGAGGAGTCTGTGTACTTGCAAGCCTTCGATGCTCACCCATCTACTTCTTGGGTGACCCCTCCAGCTGACTGTCTTATTAAACTGCATGCCCAGTGGGCATGGAAGAACCAATCTCCAGATCATCAGATAAAATCCTATCGGTTCCAGGGGACCATCAGCGCTGGGCTGAAGGGTTTAGTAGTAGATGCCGTGGTGGTTGTGGCAGCCACCAAGAAGGAACTAGTAGAAGAAAGTTTCACTGTTCCTCCCCTAACCAAGAGTCTAGGGCAGTGGACAGATTTGGGAAGCAGGTCTGTGCTTCTTTGACCTTCGACTTGCGATTGTTGAACTTCATGGCACACTTCACTAGACTTCAGAGGGATCTGATCAGGGATACCTTCGTGGGAGCTGTTTCTGATGAGGTACAGGGTAAAGCAGCCTCTCAGTTTGCCACCCTGGAGTCTCTCTCTAACTTGTCCCTGAGGCTTATTGCACATGCAGCCGAAGAGAATGCTAGGGTAGTGGGTTTAGGTGTAGACTTAAGGATGCCTGGTTGTACTTGTGTGAGTTTATGGACCCATTCAAATCTTCATTCATCAACCCTCCGTTTGATTGATCTTCCCTTTTTTGGCCCCAAAGTTAGATACCTTATCCAGGTGTGAAAAAGATGGAGAAATCCTATCTGCCATGGGCATACATTTTTCTGCTCCCCAACACTCCTATTCTAGGAACCAGAGAAGTGGTAAAATGTGGTTCAAGAAAACCCATGGGACTTTACAGGACACACCTGGTAATGACTGCCCTCTGGGCAGGTTGGGAGCTGTAATAGAAGATGCCGACCACACGGCAGAGGTGGCCCACAAAATCAGGGTTCAGGAGATCCATTCTCAGTGAAACCCTACCAGCACTCCTGAGTGGAGGCCAGATTCCTTGCCTCTGGAGGCAGTCGGGGGAAGACTGTTCTTGCAACCACTAGCCTGGCGAAAGAATAACCACAGATGCTTGGGTGCTAAGGATCATTACCAGAGATTACTATATTCCGCTCTAACTTACCTGAAAACCAGGAAGAAGGATCCCTGATGTTCCACCCATTCAGAGGGATCAGGCAGCTCTGGAAATTCAAAAGCTGCTAGAAAAAAGTCTTCAAAGAATTCCTGCCAGGCTAAATAGGATCCTGATTCCACTCCTGGTTCTTTTTAGTGCCAAAAAAGACAGGACTAGAGACCAATTTTAGATCTCAGCGTTCTGAATACGTTTGTTCAACAGACAAAATTCCGGATGGTCACAGTTCAGTCTATTCTTCCCTTCTTAGGGAAAGATGATTGGATGTGCTCTGTAGACCTTCAGGATGCATATTACCACATAAAAATGGTGAAGCACTCCAGGAGGTTCCTTCGCTTTCAGCTGGGAGACAGTCATCAGTTCTGAGCCCTTCCTTTTGGTCTCACCACAGCCCTCTGGGTGTTCACCAAATGTATAGTAGCAGTAGCAGCTCACCTGAGACTGTACAGATTCTGAGTGTTTCTATATGTAGACAACTGCCTCCTTGCCACCTCCACCAGGCATCTACTCAAACAGACAAGAGATTTCATCTTATGCTCTTGCTCTCGTCTAGGTGTAACGGTGAATCTCTCCAAATCTCAACCAAAATCTGACCCAACAATTGGAATTCATAGGAGCCTGCTTGAATATGACCTCTACCTACTTGCAGATTGCAGAAAATAAGATCACAGTTAGATATTATTCTCTCGGCGATAGTGTTCCCACATTACTAGTCCTGTAGACATTGGGATTCATGGTTCGGCCATCACATTAGTACTGCTAGCAAGGTTCCACATGAGAATCCAACAGTGGCTTTATCCTCCAAGTGGTCTTTCCTCACTCATCCAAATTACCAATCATTGCAAGAAGGATCTGTCTTGTTGGATGGAATCTGAGGAAATTATTTTGGGCCAACCATTTGTTTTACCTCCTCCCCAGACCATAGTGACCACGCATGCCTCCCAGATCGGGTGGGGGAGACAATTTCAGTGAAGGTCTGTCCAAGGCACTTGGTCCCCAATAGAGGCCAGTCTGCATCTCAGTGTTCTGGAACTGAGGGCAGTGCTCTTGGCATTGCAAACCTTTCAAACTGTCCTCCATCTAGGAACGATTGCAGTTCAGTCAGACAACATGTCAGTAGTCTGATACATCAACAAGCAAGGTGGAACCAAGTCTTCCCCCCTGTCGCAAAGCCCTGAGTGTGGCAATGGGTGATATCTTCAAACCGCTTTCTGGTAGCAACGCACATCCCAGGCAGCTCGAGCATGATAGCAAACTGAGCAGATGCATCCTCCTGCTTCATGAGTTGTCTCTCAATTCCAGAGTGGCGAAGGAGATTGTGTCGCAGGGGCCAGCCTTGCTGCAGTTTATTTCCATCCCCCCATAACAACAAGAGCAGCAGCTACTTCACCCTAATCTCCCCTCAGGGGGATGTCCCTGAGAGATGCTGTTCTGCGCGATTGGCCCTCTGGACTACTCTATGCTTTCCCCTTGTTCCTGTAATACCTCTTTTCTTAAAGAGGGCCATAAGGTTGAAGAGCAATTGATTCTCTTTGCCCCATTTTGGCCTTGACAGGTTTGGTTCCCCTTTCGTTGGCCTTAACTCTGGACCCGGATCCAGATCTCCTGTCCCATCCTCAGGGACTCATTCACCCCAGTTCACCCCAACTTGAAAAATATAAAGCTTACAGCTTGGTTGCTGCAGTTCCATAGATTGCCAGGCAAAATAACTTGTCTTCTCCAGTTGAGAAAATGTTGTAGCTTCCCATAAACCTTTAACAAGGAGACTTTTCCTTATGGGCACGTGATAATAAATTTGATCCTTTCTCTGCATCAGTTGAAGTGGATTTGCAATTATTATTGTCTTCTTTCTTCGAACAAGGAGCTGCTGCTTCTAACATCAGAGTTCATCTTGCTGCTATTTCTCATTTCCATAAAGGCTTGGAAGGACAGTCTTTAAATTCACATAGACTGCAAAGTTTTTTTAAAGGGAACATTAAGATTAAAGCCTCCTTATCGGGAACCCCTCATTCTGTGGGATCTTACTATGGATCACAATCCTTGGTTCAAACCCCTTTTGACACGGCGGCTACCTGTGCTTTGAACTTTCTTTCATGGAAGACCATTTTCTTAATAGCCATTACATCCGCTAGGAGGATTTCAGAGAGTCGTGCATTCTCCTCAAAACCTCCATATTTGATTTTTCATAAAAACAGGGTATTGCTAAGAACCAATCCATCCTTTCTTCCAAAGGTTGTATCTGAAAATAACATTAATCAGTTGATTGAATTGCCAGTATTCTTCTGTAATTTTCCTAACAAGGGAGAATACTGCTGACATTTATTGAATGTTCACAGACAGCTACATTTTTATCTTGGCATAATTAAAGATTTCATAAAGTCGGACCATTGTTTTGTCTTCTTTTCAGGACCTCGCATGGGTAAATCAGTTTCAGAGTTCATGTTGTATAAGTCGTTAAGAGAACATTATTACCTTTGTCTACAACAAGGAAAACGTCTGACAACCCCAGTTAAAGCACACTCCACAAGGGCTATTGCCACGTCTGCTGTTTTCCTCTCGAAGGCGTCTGTGGATGGCATATGTGCAGCCATGGCATGGGCTTCTCCACATACGTTTATTGCTCATTACAAAGTGGATGTGGTGTCCAGGTGAAGAGCGTCATTTGGTTCTACGATGCTTAAAAATATCCTTCCATAAGGCCTCCCAAGATGCAAGCTAGTTGGGGACTGTGTTCCATACGTCAAGGATAAATGAAGATTGACACCACCAGATAAAGAAATTATGTACTCAACATAACGTTCCATCTGTGTTGTTGATCTTTATACTTGTGACACATACCCTCCTTCAGACTCTTTGAGGAACAAATCTTAGTCCTGGTTATTCGTTTCTTTGTGTATGACTTTGGACATAGCCTCTTCAGTAGTTGTAGTATTACCTTTCTTGGTCTTTCCTTATAGCTTGCAAACTCAATCCGAGGTAAGTTAGAGAGATGCATTCTGGGTAGGGACTTGACTCAGGAGTTTTTTGGCTCGTGTGAGCTGTTGCAATGGCCAAACCGGTTCTCCAGAGTCTGAACAGAGTCCCATATGTCAAGAATAAATGAAGGTCGATAACACAGATGGAACATTATGGTGAGTACACAACTTTTTTCACTCCAGGATTTCCCGCTGTACTAATGGACAGAGGCAGCTCCTAAATGTTTTATTCCATGCATGGGTTCCCTCAAGTTTTCTGTGGTATTACTCAGTTATTCTCAGTAGGGGTAATATGTAATTGTCAACAATGAGGGATGGGTAAGGCCAATCTTAACACCAAATGGGATGTGTGAATTAAACCACCAAATCAGAAGTTGACTAGGCTTAAAATGGCCCTCAAGTGCATCTAGTTTAGTATTGCCTATGAATCAAGGGGAAGGGAATGCCTAACATTTAAATTAAAGGCCTGTCTTGATAATTGGGAAGTGAAATGTACAAGCTTACTTAACTCTTAAATAGAAAATAAAAAAATAGTGAAGATTAGTAGTACTGGTACATTGCAAGAAAAAGAAGAAAGGAAATCCTTCTCTCCCTTTTGGTTAAAATAAATCCTGGACTAAATGTATCTAGTGCTCAAGTAGAGGAGGATCCATCTGATGCCTGGAGACAAATGTGATCAGGAGACCAGAGGAAGAATAGCTGCATTTTGGGAGTGAGGGGATGAGCTTGAGCATAGGAGAAAGTTTTCAGAGATTTTATATAAGACCAACCTGTTGCTGCAATGCACAGACTGGATCATGTGTAATGGTATAGCTGTGTTGAAACTTTTGTCCGTGAAGGATGTGTAGTTTGAGTTGCTTAGAACTGATAGAGTTGCTCTTGAAGTTGAGTAGTTGTTTTTTGTATTTAAGCAGGCAGAGAGTTCCATGTGTTAGGAGTTTAAAAAAGACATGCTTTTTCACTTGTAAAAGCTAGCGGTCAAATGAGCTGCAGGGCTTCCTAACTTTGAAGAGAGGAATCAGAAGAGTATACAGAGTTGGTCTAAATAGGATGAGCTTGAGCATAGGAGAAAGTTTTCAGAGATTTTATATAAGACCAGCCTGCTGCTGCAATGCACAGACTGGATCATGTGTAATGGTATAGCTGTGTTGAAACTTTTGTCCGTGAAGGATGTGTAGTTTGAGTTGCTTAGAACTGAGAGTGGCTCTTGAAGTTGAGTAGCTGTTTTTAGTATTTAAGCAGGCAGAGAGTTCCATGTGTTAGGAGTTTAAAAAAGACATGCTTTTTCACTTGTAAAAGCTAGCGGTCAAATGAGCTGCAGGGCTTCCTAACTTTGAAGAGAGGAATCAGAAGAGTATACAGTTTGTCTAAATGGGATGCAGAAAGAATCATGTAAATATCCAGTAAGTAAGGAACCAGAGGAGGAAAGTAGAAGTTTTCGAAGTAGTCAGTCACCTGTTTTTAAAAATAAATGTGCAAAGATGTTCATGATTGTGGACCAGGTATATGAATCTTTTTATTTTGCTTTCAGTTTTCTAGAGTGTAGGTGTATTTTGAGCAGAATTATTGATCTGATGTTAATTTTCATTCATTCATGATGAATGGGTATTGGTTCCATCCTCTGAAAAGACTCTGCCGTTATAACAAGCTTGTGCCAGCCAAAAACTCTCGAGCTAAGCTTACCCATTGTGCCCCTGTCTTCATCTCCCCAGATCTTGTTTGCCACGTACAGTGTCAAGACACATCAGGCTAACTCTCCAGCTAAGTGGTATAGATATTCTAATAATTTTTCGATATTTCTTTTGCTTTTGGGATTTTTTTCCCCTTTAATCCTTCCTTTATTAGTCGCTGATAATTTGCTTACCTTTTCTGACTTTTCAGATTTTCTTACCGGTTTTTTGGTATTTCTTCTTACCATTGGTGGTACAGGCCCCCCTCCCTTACCTCTGTGGTAGTTATTAATACCATTCTTTCCCTTTACCCATTTAGTACTCTTTTTTTTTTACCATCGTTGGTAATTTAAAAAAAAAAAATTTTTTTAAATTAGGCTTCCATTCCTGACTTTGTGTGTGTGGATGTTTTTTCATCGATACAGCTATTCTGACAGGGCCTTTCCCTTGTTGATGTTCCTTTTGTAGCTTGATGTATTGAATTTTAGACCATTTGTTATAATGGCTGATAAGGGGACAACAGGTGTTAAACAGTGTAATAAGTGTGGCAGGAAAATGCCTAATTCTGATGGACCCTTATCCTGCGTTTGTCTTGGTGTTCCACACTTGAAGATTCAACCCCCAAGGGCTTTAGTGCCCGCACTTTGGCGGAAAGAAAAATCAAGTTAATTTTAAAGTTTTACCTGAAAACTCCTTTCTTTGAGGCCTTATCTGAGGTGGAAGTCTCAACCCCTCCTAAAAAGGAACTTAAGAAGAGGAGTCAGTCTGTCCCATCCTCTCCTCATACTAGTGAATGTAAATCTGCTAAGTCCCACATGGAACCAAAATCCAAACAACCAAAACTTACTTCTGCACCCATCTCAGCATCGGAGCCTAAAACTTCGTCCACGGTGCAGTACTTGACTATGGAACTGATCGTCTTCAACACCTATGGTACCATCCATTTTTACGGTACCACAGACCCTCTCGGCACCAAAAATAATCTCTCCAATACAGGTCACTAACCCCCTCCAACGCAACCTTCTGGTCCTTTGACCATGGGGCTGAAGGTTGAAACCTCGGCTCAGACCCATTATTCCCCGTCTGTAGATGCATTTCTGGGGCAACAGTTGAGCCCTTTTCTTGAACGGCTTTATTCTCCATCGAGGGTGTCAACCCGCTCCACCAGGAGCCTTTCAGAGCTCGATATAGTGGGACTAGTGGATCAGCTCCTGGCAGCCAGAGGAATTCCTTCTCTAAGTCCTCCCTCCCACCTGCAGCCGAGGAATTTTCTCCACAGACTCAGACATATATTCCTCCTTCAACCTCCCTGCAGGTTTTGGCACCTTCGATGCCGACACTATCCAAGTTCCAGCTTCTTTGGTTTCACTGGTAGATCTTACCATGGCTCCGGAGCCTACCCTATGGTCCTTGGTTCAGTCAAAGCCAACCCATCCTCGAGATAATGACTGGTCTGTCAGCACTGTGACCCCTAGTACGGCACAGTCTATGGTTCCAGTTGCTTTGATGGATCTGAGTCCTCTTGCGGCTCCTACTGTGGGAGCAGTCTCTTCGGAGCGGGTTGGAGCCCCGGTTCCGAGGTTGTCTTTCTCTGTTCTGGGCTCCCATCCATCTTTGCACGGGCCTGCTTTCCAGGTGATGGAGAAGGCCCTTGCCTCAGCAGGTTCACAGCTGGTCTCTTCGGCGCCGGAAGGCCACATATACATGTCCTCTGGTCCACAGCTGATACAGTCCATTACCCTGGAAAATCGAGCACGGGAAGCTCAAGATATCCTACTGCAGGGCACCATCTCTTCGGAGTCTTCTTCAGATGCCCCCGCTGAGGAACCACCCTGTAAGAGATCGTGCAAGAGGAAGCATATGGATTCCCCTGAAGAATCCCTTACCGAAGATAGAGACTATGATGAGGAGGAAGGATCACCATGGTCGCTCCCTGAGGATGTCTACTTTACGGACATACTAGAAATCTTAAAGCAGCAGGGAGACCGGAAGCCCACCAACCCTTCCTTTGAGGAGGCTGTATTGTTGCAGGCTTTCTGTGCTTGACCCTCTACTTCTTGGGTGACCCCTCCTGCAGATGATGTAGTTCAGCTCATCGTGCAGCATGCCTGGAAGAATCCTGATACCGTTGAGCCTGTCCCCTGGAGACCGGACAAAATTCTGTCCTCTCCAGAGGATCAGCCCCATTGGTTCAAGGGCTTGGCAGTAGACTCGGTGGTGGTGGTGACAGCCTCTAGGAAAGAACTCTCCGAGGAAAGTCCTGATGTCCATCCTCCAAACTGGGAGTCTCAGACAATGGTCAGACCAGGGAAGCAGGTGTATGCTTCATCAACCTTTGCCATTCGGTCCTTGAGTTACCTAGCACACTTTACCTGTATCCAGCAGGACCTAATCACAGAACACGCGGGAATCCTAGCAGGAGCAGTATCTGATGAAGTATGTGACAAAGTTGCCTCACAGCTTGCCACCCTAGAATCCATATCTAATTCGCCCATGCGGTTGATTTCTCATACTACTAAAGAGGCAGCTTGAGCACCGGGTGCAGACATTGTCATGAGACATCACACCTGGATGTGCTTATGTGACTTTGCAGAACCTTTTACGTCTTTCTTTGTCAACTCTCCTATTGACATTTCCTCTCTCTTTGGCCCAAAGGTGAAAGACATAGCAAGGTGTGAAAAGGACGGCAAGACCCTGTCTGCCGTGGGTGTGGGTTTTTCCACTCTCCAATGATCCTACTCTAGGAATCAGAGGAGTGGAAAGATGTGGTACAGGAAATCCCAGGGTCCTTTCTGCGACACAAGTGGCGGGTTTCCCTTGGGGCAGAGGGGGTAACTCATCAGGAAGATGCCCCTCCCGAGGCAGAGGGGGGTCTGCGTAATCAGGGATCCAGAGATTCTTTCTCTGGGCAGCCCTATCAGTGTTCCTAAAGAGTGGCCCAATTGCTTGCTTCTAGAAGCCGTCTAGGGTCGATTTTTCTGCACCACCTAACCTGGCATTCCATAACAACAGATTCTTGGGTGCAGCCGTTAATTACCAGAGGTTATTACATCCCTTTCGATCTTTACCCGAGGCTGCAAAGGCAAATCCCCAATGTTACACCCAGTCATGGGGATGCAACAGCACAGGAAATTCAAAAGCTGCTTCTAAAAAGAGTCATCCAAACAGTCACACCAGACCAGATAGAATCCGGATTTTACTCTAGGTTCTTTTTAGTGCCAAAAAAGACAGGAGACTGGAGGCCAATTTTGGCCTTCAGCATCCTAAACAAGTTTGTCAGGCAAAATTCTGGATGGTAATGGTTCAGTCTGTCCTCCCTTTTTTAGAGAAAGATGATTGGATATGCTTGATAGATCTCCAGGATGTGTATTATCACACAAAAATGGACAAACGCTCCAGGAGATTTCTCCGCTTCCGTCTGGGAGCCAATCACTACCAATTTTGAGCGCTGCCCTTTGGTCTCTTCACAGCCTCCAGAGTGTTCACCAAATGTATGGCAGTGGTAACAGCTCACTTGAGACTGCAAGGATTCCGGGTGTTTCTGTATGTAGACGATTGGCTCCTTATCACCCCTACCAAGCATCTGCTGCTTCTAGCCTTGCATTACACTGTACAGCTACCAAGATCCTTAGGGATCTCAATAAATGAAAAGTCCAAACTGGTAACTACGCAAAATCTAGAATTCATAGGTGCAACATTCAACACTCAGTCTTGCCTGGTCGCCCTCCCACTTCACAGGCTCCAAATACTAAGATCTCAACTCCAAGTGATACTCTCAGGACAAGATACCAGCTCATGCAGTCCTTCAACTACTAGGATCAGTGGCAGCAATGATTGCTGTAGTTCCTCTAACAAGACTACACATGAGACTCATACAATGGCTCCTAGCATCACAGTATTCCCTTTTAACTTATCATATGTCCTTCTCAATCCGCATAACAAACCGCTGCAAACAAGACTTACATTGGTGGATGAAGCCAGAAAAGGAACTATAGAGTCGCCCCTTCTCACCTTCTCAGCCCAAGGCCATAGTGACCATGGACCCATCCCTGATGGGGGAGGGAGGGGGTATTTCAAGGGAAAGAAGTCCAAGGTGCCTGGTCATCTGAGGAGGTCAACCTGTATATCATTGTCCTAGAACTGAGGGTGGTGCTTCTGGCATTGCAAGTATTCCAGTCCTCCCTCCCATCGGGGAAATTGCTGTCCAGTCGGACAACATGTCCATCGTCTGGTATATCAACAAGCAAGGGGGAACCAATTCCTAAACATGTCACAATGACTTAACCTTAACCCTTCCAAGCCCAGCTCAACTTCCTGCTCCCTTAGGAGGAAACCTCGCCCTGCATGCAAGCCATGAGAGTTTGGCAATGGACAAGATCTTCCAACCGCTTTCTGATAGCAATGCATATTCCCAGGGATTCCAATGCGATTGTGGACAAGCAGAGCTTATGCATTCTTTTGCTTCATGAGTGGTCCCTCAATCCTGTCATAGCAGCGAAGATCTTCAGCTGCTGGGGTCAGCCTTGCTGAGATTTATTTGTGTCCCCTGCCAGCTACAAATGCAGTAGCTACTTTATCCTAATCCCCCCCTTCACGGGGAGTCCCTGAGGGACACTCTAATGCATGATTGGATCACGGGACTTCTTTATTCCATTCCTCCTCTTCCTCTAATCCTGCAATTTCTGAAGAAGGCTCTTCGGATGAGAAGCAGTGTAATCCTCATTGCACCCTATTGGCCCTGACAAGTTTGGTTCCCCTTCCTTTGACCTCACCTTGTCTACTGACTGTCTATCCTCCCCTGTAAAAAACATTCTTCTGGCTTCCCATAAGCCTTCCACTAGAAAACTTTATCTTAGCAAGTGGATTCATAGCTTGGTCTCTAGAGGAAGGACTTAGACCCCTTTTCAGCTTCGGTTAACTTGGTATAGGACTGTTTATCAAATCCCCAACATTTGGGAGCAGCAGCTTCCACTGTTCGAGTCCACCTGGCGGCTATTTCAAACTTTCACAATGGTTTCCAGGACTCCTCTTTGATATCTCACCATCTGTGTAAGACCTTTTTGAAAGGGGTCACACCCATTAGACCACCCTTCAAAGAGACAATTGAACCTTGGAATTTGACACCAGTTATACAAACCTTGACTCGTCCTCCCTTTGAGCCTGCTGCCACTTGGGATATGAAGTTTTTATCTTGGAAACGTTATTCTTGGTAGCAATTACTTCAGCAAGGCGAATGTTAGAACTACAAGCTTTATGCATAAAACACCCTTACATGGTTTTCCATAAAGAGAGAGTATCACTTTGTACTAACCCCCTTCTTACACAAACTTGTTTCAGATTTGAGTATTAATCAATCAATTGACTTACCAGTCTTCTTCCCTAATTTTTTTAATAAGGAAGAATATTATCTACATTTGTTGGATGTGCATAGAGAATTATGTTTTTAGTTGGATAGGACTAAATCACTGCGAACATTTGATCAATTATTCTTAACCTTCTCAGTACTAAAATTGGGAAAACCTATTTCTAAAGTAACTTTAGCTAAATGGCTGAGAGATTGTACTTCCTTTGCCTACCAACAAAACCAAATCCATCTAACAACTAAAATCAAAGCACACTCAACCAGATCAGTTGCTACGTCTGTTGCTTTCCATTCCAGAGCTTCCATAGTTGACATTTGTGCAGCAGCCGCTTGGGCTACTCCCCATACTTTTATTACTCATTACAAATTGGATTTGATGTTCTTCGTGTTTCACTCTTGCAGTCATTACATTTGGGTTATCTGCCTGCAGGTAGCCCTCAGCTGGCCTGAATATCAGAGTCTTGGATTCCTGCGTTGGATGCGGTCTCTTCTTCCATGACGTCAGGGGTATAAAACATGCAGCCGACGCCATTACATCAGTCTTTCTTGCTGCGCGGTGCCCGAAGCAGAAGCAGTTCTTAAGTGCCGGTCGGCCGACTCCTGAAATTTTTGTTTTTGAGTTTCAGAACCAAAGTGTTCAAAAAAGCTAAGTACCCCTTTGGGGGATCCTTTTTCTTGCTCTTAATCGATGTCAGTAAAAGTTAACAATTGTCTTACCTGTGGAAAGAAAATACCTCATAAAGATTTTCATTCGTACTGCATTCCTTGCCTAGGCCCCAGACCACGACATCCCTCGCTGTCAGTTTTGTGTCTTATTCAACCCCCGAACTATTTGTTGTCTGCAGCAAATTATTTTGGTACTTGGTTATAACTATCCAGAAATGGCTTTGGTAAGCCATAGGACTACCGATATTCCAAAAAAAAGTAAGGATAAAGACAGCGACAGACAGCTTAGGTCCAAAACTGCCAACGATGCTTTCGTTAAGCTAGTCGCCAGTCCGCCGGTACTCAGTGAGGTGCTTTCGCAGCCCCTGATACCCGCTACTTCAGATTCGCAGGCCCTCTACTGAGACCCATTTGGAGTCAGGTATGCTGTGAGATGCTTCTTCAACTATGGAACCTGCGGATGTCTCTACCTTGGTTGGGTCCAGAGCTGCTGTGCAGGCACCGACTTCTGAGGGTGTATTCAGGCTTACAGACTTGCATTTTAAACCGACGCCATCTTCTTCATCCAGGCCTAAAACTTGATCCACGCCTAGAAAGCCGACGTCCAAACTGCATGGTCATGCCCATATGCCTAAAAAACAAATGCTTAGAATGGCTGAAGACCTTAGGGGAAGCCAGCCTTTCCCCTCTAAGAGACCTAGAATTGATTTTCCTTCTGATCAGGATTTTGATATTTCTGTTTCTTCTGATTACCAGGATTTACCCTTATCTACTTATGAGGATTATGATGTAGAGGATTCTATTCCCTCCACTTCTCCTACAGAAGACTTCTTTTGGTGAAACCTTGTACACTCTTAGGGTGCATTTCCGCTGGGAAAGCCAGGAACTCCAAGAAGAGGCCTAGGGAATTCTTACTCCTTCAACACAGGCCTCTTGGAATCTAGCCTGGCCCCAGACACCTTACCTCCAGCTCCCAGAAAATGTGACCGGTATTACGAGTACCTGACTCTCACAAGTTCCTCTTCAAGATCCTACTGCAGATCCAGAGACCATTTCCCAAGGACCAAAGGGCATTAAGGCTACTGCTGCCAAAAATCCTACCCCTTCTGACAGAGATTCTAGAGCCCTGGACAGATGGGGTAAGAAGGTATACACCTGTTACTTTGGCCATTGGGGCTTTAAATTTCCAGTTTCATATGTTAAAGTACCAGCAACATATTTTGGGACTACTTAAACAGAAAATTATGTTGATTCCTGACTGTGCTGATCACAAAGAATTACAGGATTTAATGCATTCTTCTGAACAAGTTGGTAAACATACTTTGCAATGTGGTTTTGACTCTCTAGAAGCATCTTGCAGGGCTGCTGTCACTGGGTCTGTACTTAGAAGGCATGCTTGGCTTAAGGAGCAAAGCTTGCTAGATCATGTTAAAGCTAAATTACTGGATGCTCCCTTAAACCAAGACCACCCATGTTAAAGCTAAATTACTGGATGCTCCCTTAAACCAAGACCACCTTTTTGTCAACAAAGCAGAAGTCGTCCTCAAATAGGTGGAGGAAAAAGCTAAATATGTGCAAACTGTTAGAGTTCCTGCATGTACAGCCTCCCAGATTTAGTAGGCATTGGTCTTCAAAGAATTGGTCCTTTCCAGTCTCTTCTAGGCCTTCTCAGTCCAAACCCAGAAACAAAAGACCCACCTAGGTTACAGTCTCAGGCTACGCACAGGCCTAAGCAGTGGGGGGCTCCCACTTCCAAAGCAGGAAGTAAGACACCCCCCCCCCCTACGGAAACATGTCACAATGACTTAACCTTAACCCTTCCAAGCCCAGCTCAACTTCCTGCTCCCTTAGGAGGAAACCTCGCCTTGCATGCAAAAAACTCGGAACTTATTACCCAGGACAAATGGGTTTTAAATATAGTTTTCCAAGGATACAGATTCCACTTCCACACCCTGTTAACCCCAAACGGTTGGCCATACCTACCCCCAAATCAGTGGGCAGAGTCAACAGCAGGTTCTCTCTCTTCTAACTATCAGGGCTATTCAACCTGTCCCAGCAGAAGAAAGAGGACATTGTTTTTATTCAAGACTTTTCCTGGTACACAGAAAAGAGAGCTCCTGGCGTCCTATCTTGCACCTCTCTATTCTAAACACCTTTTTGGTAATCCCAAAATTCAAAATGCTAACACTTCAACAGCTGCTTCATATGCTAGGCAAAGATGCCTGGTAGGCAACCTTAGACTTAAAGGAAGCTTACCTGCACATTCCAATAAGAGAATCTTGCAGGAAATACCAACGCTTCACAGCAGGCTCCATGCACTACCAGTTCCCTGCACTTCCTTTTGGCTTATCTACTGCACCCAGGGTATTCACAAAGTGTCTAGCTCCAGCCATTGCATTTTGCAGGCAGAGAAATATTCACATATACCCATACCTGGACGATTGTCTGATTCAGGCAGAAAGCCAGGACTTACTATTAAAACATCTGGCATTCGTAAAGAAACTTCTAACCTCACTGGGGTACACCATAAATGAAAATAAATCTCACCTAGTACCCTGCCAACAGATTGTATTCCTGGGAGCAAGCTTGAGCACAACTTCCCAGATGGCTTACCTCACTCCAGAGAAACAAATTTATTTGACAACCTACTTCAAACTGCTGGCCACAAAGATCCAGCTATCTGCAAGCCCTGGGGTTCATGGCCTCTTGCATTCTACGAATTCCATATGCAAGACTGCATATGAGGAAACTACAATGGTATCTAAAAAGCCTATGGTGTCAACATTCTCGGGACTTGGAATCAATGATTCTTATCATTCCTTGTATAAAGACAGAGTTCCTTTGGTGGGCAGAGGCCTGCCACCACAGCAAGGAGCTCCTTTTAACTCTACCCCCTGCCACCCAAACCCTAACAACAGATGCATCAGACTATGCATGGGGGGCTCACTTGGCAGGACAGTGCATTCAGGGCAAATGGAACCTGAGTCAGATGCACCTGCATATCAACCAAAAAGAAATGTTAGCTGTACAGAATTCCCTGACAGCCTTCAAAGACCACATCCTTCCAGGACAGTTATCAGTAAAGACAGACAACACCACAGTTGTGGTACATAAACAAGCAGGGGGAAACCCATTCGTACCCTTTCTGCAAACTAGCCATGGCTCTGTGGAACACAGTCTTGACTTACCAAGTGCACCTACAAGCTCAATTCCTGCCAGGCAAGCTAAAGTTACTGGGAGACGACTTGAGCAGAAATCTCATGGACCCACACGAATGGAAACTGGAACCAAAAATATTCAACCTCTTGAGGAACAAATGGGGGACTCCAGAGATAGACATGTTTGCCTCCCCTCAGAACTACCAATTGGACAAATTTTGCACAAGGGCTTCCCACAGTCAAGCTTGAAAAGTGGATGCCCTTTACCTGGGAAAGCCTCTTGGTTTATGCCTTTCCCTCCTCTGCCTCTCCTCTCGAAGGTTCTGCTAAAAATCAAACTTGACAAGCCAAGTACAATACTGATTGCACCAGACTGGCCTCCCCAGCATTGGTACCCCCTCTTGCGGAGTATGTTACTGCTGGAGACATGGCACCTACCTCAGACACCTTCCCTGCTGTCCCAGCAGGTGGGCCAGATTCTGCACCCTCAGCTTCAAACCCCTGAACCTTGCAGCCTGGCTAATTCCTTGAGCTCTCCAATAGCATCCCTCAGTAAGCAGGTGCAAGATGTCATTTTGGAAGCAAGGAGGCCTAGTACTAGAAAATCCTATGCTGAAAAGTGGAAAAGATACTGTTCCTGGAGCCAGACTCGGGGGATGTGCACAACGGTGCCCAGCTTACCTCATATCCTTCAGTACTTAACAGAAATGCTCCACAAGGGCCTATTCTTTTCGTCTATTAAAATTCATGCCTCTGCCATTTCAGCATATTATAACACTGAAACACCCCCTCTTCTCTCACCCCCTGCTAAAGCAATTCCTCAGAGGGGCTAAAAATGTAAGCCCCCCCCCCAGGCTAGCCCCAACGCCAGCCTGGGACCTTAACTTTGTATTGGAAAAGCACACTCTCCCTCCATTTGAACCAGCTGCAACTGCAGAGTTGAAATTGCTTCCTTGGAAAACAGCCTTTCTTCTAGCCTTCACTTCAGCAAGAAGAGTGTCTGAATTACAGGCCCTCATGGCAGTGGAGCCCTTTATTATCTTCCATGCAGACAGGGTTTCCCCTCAGGACCAGTCCTTCCTTTATGCCCAAGGTGGTGTGTAGTGTGGCCCTAAACCAGTCCATTCATTTGCCTACCTTTTTCCCAAATCCACAAAACAAAGGAGAACGAATACTGCACTCTTTGGATGTGCACAGACAACTTAGATTTTATTTGGACAGGACTAAGCCTCTCAGAAAATCTGAACAGCTGCTAGTTGGCTTTGCTGCAGGGGCAGAGGGGAAGGCCATTTCAAAGCAAACCATTTCTAAATGGATAGCCCATTGTATTCATTGTAAGTACCATGGAAAACCTACCCCACATGGGGATAAGATCACATTCCACCAGGACTGCATCTACCTCTAGAGCCTTTCTCAGAGGAGTCCCTACCAGGGACATCCTAGAAGCTGCTACCTGGAGCTCTGTACATATTTTCACCAAGCATTACCACATGCCTATTTTTTTCTAAATCCAGAGCTGGTTTTGCCACTGCAGTCTTGCAGGGCTTAATAGCTGGCCCTAATGCTCTCTAACTACCTCCTCCCTTCCTTAGCTTTGGGTATCAACCCAAATGTAATGACTGCAACAGTGAAACACAAAGAACATAGCACAGATGTTCTTCATGTTTCACTGCTGCAGTCATTACATTTGGGTAATCTGCTGGCAGGTTGCCCTCAGTCGGCCTGAATATCAAAGTCTTGGATCCTGCGTCAGTTGCTGTCTCCTCTTCCATGACGTCAGGTCGTCAGGGGTATAAAACATGCAACCAACGCCATTTTCTTTAGTCTTTCCTTCCGCGTGGTACCAGAAACAGTTCGTAAGTGCCGATCGGCCGACTCCTGAAATTTTCGCATTCGAGTTTCAGATCCGAAGTCTTCAATTAAAGCTAAGTACCCCGTTGGGGAAACTTTTTCTTGCTCCTTACCGATGTCAGTAAAAGTTAATAATTGCATTACTTGTGGGAAGCAAATACCTCATAAGGATTTCCATTTGTACTGTATTCCTTGCCTTGGCCCAGATCATAACGTGCCTTGCTGTCGGTTTTATGCTAGATTTAACCAACGCACTATTAGGCGTCGGTATATCTTTGCTTCAAAATATTTTGGAAACAGATTTAACTACCCTGAAATGTTGGATAGCAATCCGACTACCGGAGTTCACAAAAAATGCAAAAGGACAGAGACAGACCGTCAAGGTCCAAAACCGACAACGAAGCTTCTCCTAAGCCAGTCGCCGGTTCGCCGGTACCCAGTGAGGCGCTTTCGCAGCCCCTGCTACCTGCTACTTTCGAGTCGCAGGCCTCTACCGAGACCCATATGGAGTCCGACATGCCGCGAGGAGATTCTCAGAGTATTGTACCCGCGGATGTCTCTCCCTCGGATGGGTCCGATGCCGCTGAGCAGGCACCGGCTTCTGAGGGTGTTTTCAGGCCTCAGCATTTCTATATAAATCCGACGCCAGCTTCAAAAACAAAGACAAAAGCAACTTCTAAGGCTAAAAAAACGATGCATGAGCCACGTGTTCAGGCCTCTATGCCCAAAAAAACAAATGATCAAAATGGCTGAAGACTTATTTACCTTGATCAGGGGTTCCCAACCCCCCTCTGATAAGAGGCCTACTAGGCAAGACACTGATTATGAATCTTCAGATCAGGTTTCTATTTCTTCTGATTCCTCTTCTGATCAGGAATTTTCGATTCCACCCTATGAGGATTCAGATGCAGAGGAATCCATCCCATCTGCATCTCCTCCTGAAGATTATTCTTTTGGAGAAACCTTGCATACTTTAAGGGAACATTTTCATTGGGAGAGGCAGGATTTCTCAGAATCAAAAGAGGCTTGGGGATTTCCTTCTACCTCAGCATAGGCCTTTGGCCATACCTCTTGTATTAGACATTGTTGATGATGTGTTTTCGGAATCAAGCATGGCTCCAGATTCCCTTCCTCCGGCTCCTAGTAAGCCAGACAGATATTACAGGGTTCCTGACTCCCACAAATTTTTATTCAAAAATCTTGCTGCTGGCCCTGAAACCATCTCACAGGGTCCCAAATGTGTAAAGGCCTCAACAGCTAAGAATACTACCCCCTCTGATAGAGATTCCAGGGCGCTGGATAGATGGGGAAAGAAGGTTTATACGTCTTCAACCTTGGCAATTAGGGCCTTAAACTGCCAGTTTCATATGCTTAAATATCAACAGCATGTTAAGGGATTATTGAAACAGAAAATGATGTTGATTTCTGAATGTGTGGAAAATAAAGAATTACAGGAATTATTGCATGCAGCAGAACAGGTTAGAAAGTATACTTTGCAATATGGTTTTGATTCCTTGGAGGCCTCTTGCAGGGCCGCAGTTACTGGATATGTGATTAGAAGGCATGCCTGGCTCAAGGAGCAAAATCTGCCTGATCATGTTAAAGCTAAATTGTTGGATGCACCTTTACAGCATGATACTCTGTTTGGTAATAAGGCAGAAGAGGTTTTAAAGAAAATGGAAGACAAAGCTAAGTCTATGCAAACTGTCAAAGACTTCTTACAAGTGCAGCCACCAAGATCCAGTAGACACTGGCCTACAAACAATTGGTCCTTTCCTGTGTCTGACAGAGCCTCACGGGCAATTCCAGGTGCTCAAAAGGCTCTAGATACCAATCACATGGTTCTTACAGGTCAAAGCAATGAGGTGCCTCTACCTCCAAATTTGGAGGAAACAAAGCACAACTCTACAGTAAACAGTCTGAATTACTTCCCTCTGCCATCACCAAGCCACGTATCTTTTGGCAGCCCCCTTAGGGGGAAAAATTAGCACTTCTTGCTCAGAATTGGCAGTTAATAACCCAGGACAAGTGGATATTAAACATAGTATCCCAGGGATACTTTTCCAATTCCAAACGGTTGGCAAGATCTGCCACAAAATCAATGGGCAAGAGGCCCAGAAACAAGTTACGTCCCTCATGGATATGGGGGCTATTCAGCCATTACCAGAACAGGACAAAGTTCAAGGGTTTTACTCAAGACTGTTCTTGGTACCCAGAAAAGACAATGCCTGGCGCCCAATACTGGATTTATCGATTTTGAACACATTCTTGGACATACCAAAGTTCAAAATGCTGACTTTGCAACAGCTTCTGCCCATGCTTGGCAAGAACACTTGGCTAGTGATCTAGACTTAAGAGGCATACCTGCATATCCCAATAGGGGAATTGTGCAGAAGATACCTCCGCTTCGAGGCTGGTTTTATGCATTACCAATTCTCTGCACTGCCCTTTGGCTTATCTACTTTTTTCCAGGGACTTTACAAAGTGCCTGGCACCAGTAATTGCATTTTGCAGACAAAGCATACAAATCTATCCTTACTTGGACAACTGTCACATTCAGTCAGAAAACAAGGACATTCTTCTTCAACATCTGGCATTTGTAAAAAGGCTTCTAACATGCCTAGGGTACACAATAAACCAAAAAATCACAACTGGTACCCTCTCAAAAGATTGCATTCCTGGGTGCAAGCTTGAATACAACTGCCCAGATGGCTTACCTTAACGCCAGACAAACAAAGGCAACTTACCATTTGCTTCAAACAGATGGCAGAAAAACCCAGTTATCTGCAAGACAAATTCTGCAGGCTTTGGGGTTTATGGCATCCTGCATTCTACTAATTCCATATGCAAGACTGCATATGAGGAAACTACAGTGGTATCTAAAAAGTTTGTGGAGTCATCATTGTCACAGTCTGGAAACAATGATTCCTCTTGTTCCCTGCCTACAACAGGAGTTTCTTTGGTGGGCAGAGACATCACCAGAACATGGGACGGTCTTTCACTCTACCCCCTGCCACCCAAACCCTAGCTACAGATGCATCAGACTATGCTTGGGGGGGCCCACCTGGCGGGGAGATGCATTCAGGGCATATGGATCCCAAAACAAATGCATCTGCATATCAACCAGAAAGAGATGTTAGCTGTTCAGAATGCCCTGACAGCCTTCAAGGACTTACTTCATCCAGGACAACTACTGATAAAGACGGACAACACCACGGTTATGTAGTACATAAACAAGCAGGGAGGTACACATTCCTACCCCCTTTGCAGACTAGCCATGGCATTGTGGGACACAGCCTTGACTTACCAAGTACATCTTCAAGCTCAATTCCTGCCAGGAAAACAAAATACTCTGGCAGACGACCTAAGCATAGATCTTGTGGACCCTCACAAGTGGAAACTGGATCCACAAATCTTCAGCCTGATAACAGGGAAATGGGGGAGTCCAGACATAGATCTATTTGCATCTACCCAGAATTATCAACTGAACAAATTCTGCACAAGGACTTATCACAGACAAGCATGGAAAGTGGATGCCCTATCCTTCAGTTGGAAAAGTCAGTCTACACCTTTCCTCCTCTGCCTTTTCTTCCCAAGGTCTTACTAAAGGTCAGACAGGAAAAAACAAAAATTATCCTAATTGCCCCGGTCTGGCCTTGCCAGCACTGGTACCCAACTCTAAGGAATATGTCTCAACTCCCTTCTTGGTACTTGCCTCAGATACCTCATCTACTGTCTCAGCAGACCAATCAAATTCTGCTCAATCAGCTTCAAACTCTGAACCTGGCAGCATGGCCGATCATGTAATTATTCAAACAATACCTCTCAGTAAATCTGTGATGGATGTCAATTTGGAAGCCAGAAGGCCTAGTACTAGAAAATCTTATGCTGATAAATGGAAGAGATTCTGTGCTTGGAACCAAGCACAAGGGACTGACGCAGCAAAACCAAATATTCCTCAGATTTTACAATACCTGACTGAGATGTATGACAATGGCCTATCTTTTTCATCAATAAAAATCCATGCCTCTGCCATCTTGGCTCATTACAACACAGAGCCTCCCATCTTTTCTCATCCTCTGCTAAAAGAGTATCTTAGAGGGTCCAAAAATTTAAGGCCTCCCAGAAGATCACCAACTCCTGCACGGGACCTCAATTTTGTCTTGGAAAAGCTCACCCTGCCTCCATTTGAACCAGCAGCTACTGCGGATATAAAGTTTTTATCTTGGAAAACCTCTTTCCTTCTGGCAATCACTTCAGCAAGAAGGGTTTCAAAGCAAGGCCCTCATAGCTGTGGAGCCTTTTATTACATTTTACCCAGACAGGGTGTCCCCTCAGGACCAATCCTTCCTTTATGCCTAAGGTGGTATCCAGTGTGGCTCTTAACCAAACTATTCACCTGCCAACTTTTTACCCAAATCCACAGAACAAGTGGGAGTGGATTCTGCATTCCTTGGACGTACACAGACAACTAAGATTTTACTTGAACAGGACCAAATCTCTAAAAGTCTGAGCCAGCTACTGGTGGCATTTGCTGCTATCTCAGAGCAGACTTTTTCAAAGTGGAAAAGCCACTGCATTCGTTTTTGCTATTTGCATCATGGTAAACCGGTGCCCAAGGGAATAAGGTCACATTCCACCAGGGCTGCATCTACCTCAGCAGCTTTTCTCTGAGGGGTGCCAACCTAAGACATTCTAGAAGCTGCTACTTGGAGCTCTGTTCATACTTTTACAAAGCATTATCATTTGCTTCTGTTCTCTAAGTCCAGGGCAGGCTTTGACACTGCAGTTCTGCAGGGCCTTATAGCCGCTCCTAATGCTATTCAGTTCCAGCCTCCCATCCATAGCTTTGGGATTCTACCTAAATGTAATGACTGCAACAGTGAAACACGAAGAACATAGTACAGTTGTGTGCACTTAACTTAAATGTAGATATTCGAGTGTATTCACTGTTGCAGTCAGGGTTACCGACCCGCCATCCCCCTTTTTTCTAGAACTTCTCTTTCCTTCACTATATTCTACAGCCTTTGTGGTGTATTTGCTTTTATGTTACAATTGCATGCATATATATATATATATATATATATATATATTTTTTTTTTGCTGCTCCCCATTTGGGGGGGCACCTGCCATCTGGGGCAAGAAAAACTAAAGAAAATGGTGTCGGCTGCCTGTTTTATACCCCCGACGACCTGACGTCATGGAAAAGGAGACAGCAACCAATGCAGGACCCAAGACTTTGACATTCAGGCCGACTGAGGGCAACCTGCCAGCAGATTACCCCAGTGTAATGTCTGCAACAGTGAATACACTCAAACATCTACATTTATGGTAAGTGTACACAACTGCATATTTTAGATCTCTGATGACCTGACGTCATGAAAGAAGAGACCGCATCTGACGCAGAAATCCAAGACTCTAATATTCAGGCTGGCTGAGGGCTACCTGCAGGCTGGTAACCCAAATGTAATGACTGCAACAGTGAATACACTCGAACATCTACATTTATGGTAAGTGTACACAACTGTACTTTCTCCAGGGGAGAGCATCTTTTGGCTCAGTGGAGCTCAGAAATATTCTTCCATAGGGCCTCCCAGGGATTCAGGTAGCTAGGGACTCTGTCCCATTCGTCATGAATGAATGAAGATTAACATCAGGTAAAGAAATTATTTTCTTACCATAACGTTCCATCTGTGTTGTTGATCTTCATTCATTCATGACATTGCACCCTCCTACCCCCCTCCAAAAGGTTCCTGGAGGTTCGGATTTTGTCCTAGCTTCATGATGGGGCTTTTGCTCAGACAAAGCCTCCACTTTCCTTTCTTATGGGTAACTCAATCTGAGGAGATGAAGAGGGGCACTATGGGAAGGCTTAGCTCAAGAATTTTTGGCTGGTGCAATCTTGTTGTAATGGCCGAGTCTGTTCCGAGGACAGAACCAATACCCATTCGTCATGAATGAATGAATGAAGATCAACAACACTCACACTCACGCACTCACACTCACACACTCGCACTCACGCACTCGCACTCACGCACTCGCACTCACGCACTCGCACTCACGCACTCGCACTCACACTCACGCACTCACACTCACGCACTCACGCACTCACGCACTCACACTCTCACACAAATAACGTTTGTGTGCAGGGCGAAGCAAAAGTAGTCATCCTTTTCCCTGTGTAAACATCTATGTATTACATAATTTGCTTTTTTGATCTACTTAAATATCAGTCTTACATTTACAGTCTGTCCACTTTATCTGAAGGACTGTTCACTGCAGGGGGCAAAGTCTTGGCTTCTTAGAATTTCCCACAGATCAAGCTTCTAAGCATAATCCTATAATAGCTCTTCTCCTTCTTCTCTAGATCTTGTTTGTTAGAATAAGTTTCAGATGGAGATTCCTCTGCTTGACCATTGAAGCTTTCAAACTTTATTTTTTGAGTGTTAGGTATGTTTTTCTTTTTTCTTTTTTTTTCAGAATTAATAAGACTAAACTTAGTATTTCAGTAGTCAACTGGATTGTTTTATTAGTTTAGTCAGTCTCCATATCTCCCATGTTAGGCTGTGACAGGCTGCAAGTTTCTCTGTTTGTTTGACCCTGTTTGGTTAATTACTGTAAGTTTGGTGTTTGTTGCTTAGCTGTGTAGTAATCTTGTTAGCAACTAGTTAGACAGTTATTGTGTGTGTTGTATTTCTTAGGATTCCTGGGTTCATGACTTCTACCATTCCATTTTCTCTGTCTCGCCAGGCTCCTTATGAGGAATCTTCAGTGGTACCTCAAGTCAGTGTGGCTTCAACATTGCCAGTTCGTGGACTTCGGTATCTTTCCTTCCCTGTCTCAAGCTTGAGCTTCAGTGGTGGATTTGTCAACTTTCACTCAATGTAAGGCTTCCTTTCCAGACTTATGTTCCAACTCAGGAGCTCTTTACAGATGCTTCAGGCAGGGGGTAGGGTGCCTCTTCTGGTCTTCTCAAGGTTCAGAGTCATTGGCCTCCTCCTCGGAGGCCAGGCCACGAGTGTAAAGGAGATGAGGGCTCTGCTTCTGGCTTTTCAAGCTTTTCATCCTGGGGCCTTCAGAGTTTTCACAGACAATACCACAGTAATGTGGTATGCCCACAGTCAAGGGGGCACAAGATCCAGTCTTTGCAGACTATCTCTTCTAGTCTGGGATCAAGCTACCTAGTATCAAGGGACTCTTCAGGCAGTTTACATTCCCTTGGAGTGTAGTGGCAGACGTCTTGAGCATGTTCAGCTCACAAGCTCATGAATGGATGCTTCACAGATGTGTGCCTGGACATGTCAATCTGTGGGGTAGTCCTCAGATCTTTTCCCACCGCTGTGAACAGACAGCTTTCTCTATTCTGTTTCAGAGTCCCAAGTCCTCTGGCTTGGAAAGTGGTTTTCCTGTTTTTCCTTGGAAGGGGATGTTTCTGTACATTTTCCTTCCCCTTCCTGTATTACCACGAGTCTTGTAGAAGATCAGGCTAGACTGTCCCAAAATCTTGCAAGTGACTCCCCTTTGGCCCGGAGTGCGCTGGTTTCCCTCTTCTTTCTCAGTTGGCCAGGGCAATCACTACAAGTTGCCTTACTAAGCGGATCTTCTCACTCAAGACGAGGGATCTCTTATCCATCCTCACTTGTACACTCTTCATCTGATGTTGTGGGTCATAGGGTTTTGATACCTTTCAGACACCTCTTCTCTGAGGATGTGCTTCAGGTTCTGAAGGAGGCTAGGAAACCTACTACCTTGAAATCCTATATGTCCAAATGGAAGCAATGATTTTCTTAGTGTTTCACTGTTGCAGCCAACAGTATGGGGTTATCCCTGCTGTGGTAGCCCTCGGTCGGCCTGAATACCAGTGTCAGTGTTTTTGTGCATCAGCTGCCTTTGCCTGTAGTCTGACGTCAGGTCATCAGTGGTATAAAGCAAGGCAGCCGACGTCATTACATAAGTCTTTCTTGAGGTGGAGCCCGAGCCCGTAGCAGAAGCAGTTTGCACGATTGCCGGTCGGTCGCTACCAGAAGTTGAATTTCAGCTGAAAACATCTAAAGCTAAGTACCCCATTGGTGACCCCTTTTTCTTGCTCTAACTGATGTCCGAAAAAGTTAATTGTCTCGCCTGTGGAAAACAGATCCCACACCGAGACTTTCATTCTTACTGCATCACTTGTTTAGGCCCAGAC
Source organism: Protopterus annectens (assembly GCF_019279795.1). Classification (NCBI taxonomy): domain Eukaryota; kingdom Metazoa; phylum Chordata; order Ceratodontiformes; family Protopteridae; genus Protopterus; species Protopterus annectens. The sequence goes on along the minus strand of NC_056748.1, from coordinate 236,368,801 downwards.
CACAACATCCCTCATTGCCAGTTCTGTGTCCCCTTTAATACGAGAACCATTTGCCACAGAGATCTTTTTGTAGACAATTATTTTCGTCTTCCATCTTCGAATTCCTATGTCAGCCAACAATCTGCCGACGTTCCCAAAAAAAGTAGAGTTAAAGATAGAGACAGGCTATACAAGGCTAAGCCTTCCGACAACGCTTCCACTATGTAAGTCGTCATTTCTCTGGAATTCAGTGAGGCGCTTTCGCAGCCCCTGATGCCCAACTTGCTTTCTACGCAGGCCTCTGCCGAGGCCCTTTCGGAGTCCGGTATGTCGCAGAAATCCTCTTCTTCCGAGCCCTTGGCTGTCTTTGCCTCAGTTGGGTCTGGAGCTGCGACACAGGCACCTGCTTCCGAGGAGGCCTTTCACACTACCGATTCCAGAGAAAAAAACGATGTCTTTGCATCCGACTACTGCTTCTCAGAGACTGACTGATTCTCTCAGGCCTAGAAGCCAGGTCACTCCTCAGAAATCTCTTTCTAGCCCACCATCTTTATACTGCCCCCCCTCCCCCCCAGCTCAGATGTTTAAAATGGCGGAGGATCTCCTCTCCCTTATCAGAGGTTCTCAGGCCCCCACTCCTAAAAGGAAAAGGCATCCTTCTCCAGAAATTATGACAGACCAAGAGTCTGAGAATTCTGATTATTCTGCTTTTGAAGAGGAATTACATCCCCTAACTGAGGATTCAGATGCAGAGGAATCCATCCCTTTTGCCTCCCCTCCAGAGGACCTCTCCTTTGGGGAAACCTTTCACTCCCTCAGGGAACATTTTCAGTGGAAATCTCAAGACTTTCCATAGTCAATGAAATGACTTAGAGAGTTTCTGGACCTGCCCCAGCACAGACCCCTGGCCATCCCACCTATTTTGGAAGTGGTGGATGATGTTTTCCACGAATCCAGCTTAGCCCCTTATGCCCTGCCTCCTGCCCCAACTAAACCTGACAGGTACTACAGAGTACCGGATTCTCACAAATACCTGTACAGGAATCCTTCTGCAGGGACCCAGAGGAGCTAAGACTAGTTCTGCCAAGAATGCTTTTCCTTCGGACAAAAGACTCCAGAGCTCTGGACAGATGGGGTAAGAAAGTATACACCTCTGCAACCTTAGCTATCAGAGCACTCAGTTGTCAGTTCGATATGTTAAAATATCAACAACACACTTTGGAACAATTGAAACAGAAGATTGCTACCTCTCCTGACAATGCCAACCCAAAAGAGCTGGTAGAATTACTACACTCTGCTTGTCAAGTGGCCAAGCACTCCATACAATGTGGATATGATGCCCTAGAAGCTTGTTGCAGGGCAGCAGTGACAGGATCTGTTGTTAGAAGACATGCATGGCTGAAGGAACAACCTCTCCCTGATCATTTCAAGTTTAAACTTATTGATGCACCCCTAGATAAGGAATGCCTGTTTGGGGAAAAAGCAGAAGAGGTACTTAAAAAGATGGACGACAAAGCAAAATCTATGCAAACAGTAAAAGATTTATTTCAAGTTCAACCTCCCAGATTAAGCAGGAACTTTCCCTGTAAGCACTAGGCCTTCCCTGCACCTAGCAGACAGGGCCAAGGTAAAAGCCCCACAGGGGCAGGCCCCTATCCCAGGGCAGCAAAGCAGCAAACAGTGGACCATTTCCATCTCTAAGGCAGGGAGTGCTAAGTCAAGCTTCTGTGGCAAGCACTCACAATGACCCCCACCCCCGCCCTCCTTTCACTCATCAAAAACTAGGAGGAAGGCTCACCCTCTTCAAAGACAATTGGGTCTCTATAACCAAGGACCAATGGGTCTTAATCATTTCTCAGGGATGCAGATTCTCCTTCAGCGAACTCACTATTCCAAGATGGTACCCAGATCTTCCCCCAAACCAGTGGGAATTGGGATTGAATCCGGTCCAAACTCTAATATCCCAGGGGGGGTGGTAGAACCTGTCCCTTCAGATCAAAAAGGAAAAGGTTTTACCCCAGACTATTCCTTGTTCCAAGAAAAGAGGGCACTTGGCGCCCCATCCTGGATCTATCCAAACTGAACACCACCTTGGCGGTCCCCAGATTCAAAATGATAACCTTGCATGCAGCTCCTGCCTAAGCTAAGCCAAGCTCTCACAAAATGCCTGGCTTGTGACACTAGACTTAAAAGATGCTTACCTCCACATCCCCATCAGGGAATCATGCAGAAAATTCCTGCGCTTCAGAGCAGGCTATCAACAGTTTCAGATGTTCATCGTGTTACCCTGCTGCAGTCATCACACTTGGGTTATCCTGTCGTCAGGCAGTCCCGCAGTCCGCCGGATTTCCAAAGTCTTGGTCCGACGTCGGTTGCTGTTGCCTCATCTCTGACGTCAGTGCGCCAGGGGTATATATATTGCAACCAACGCCATTTTCTTCAGTCTTTCTTGCCGCGCGGTGCCCGAAGCAGAAGCAGTTCGCAAGTGCCGGTCGGCCGACTCCTGAGATTTTCGAATTCGAATTTCAGACAGAAGTCCTTCTATAAAGCTAAGTACCCCGTTGGGGAAACTTTTCTTGCCTCAGACCGATGTCAGAAAAAGTTAACAATTGTATTTCTTGTGGAAAGCAAATACCTCATAAGGATTTTCATTCTTATTGCATACCTTGCCTAGGCCGTGATCATGACGTACTATTAAAAGACGATTTTGATTTCGCACAACACTTTTTTGGTAGAAAATTTAATTACACCATGCCGTCGGAGCTACTGACTACCAGCGTGCACAAAAAGCGCAGGGACAAGGACCGACAGCCCAGGCCTAAACCCGATTCCGAGGCCTCTGTTGATCCGGTCTCCGGTTCTCCGGTTATCAGTGAGGCTCCGACGCAGCCTCTGACTACAGCAGTTCGGAACCCGAGACCGCTACAGATATTTTGATGGAATGTACTAGACCGACGCAGCCTTTTACTTAAGGCCCTTCCGACGATTTGCCTTCCAAGGACGTTGGTGCTTCTGAAACGCCATCGGTTTCTGAAGGCATTTTCAAACCGACGACTCTTACAGTCAAAACGTTTTCCAAGTCGAAGACTCCTTCTAAATCGAAAAAGGCTTCACTTCAGTCTTCTGTTCAAGGCCCTATGCCTAAGAAACAGATGCTCAAGATAGCTGAAGATTTGATTTCTCTTATCAGGGGTTCTCAGCCTCCTCCTGACAAAAGGCCTAGACAAGAGGAAGATTCTGCTTCCTCTGAACAACTGTCTATTTCTTCGGATTCCTCTGAGGACCAAGACTATTCCTTCTCTCATTATGAAGATTCTGATGCTGATGACTCTATTCCCTCAGCTTCCCCTCCAGAAGACTACTCTTTTGGGGAAACTTTACACAGTATGAGGGAACATTTTCACTGGGAAGGTCAGGATTACTCTGATTCCAAGAAAAGGCTCAGAGAGTTTCTTTTACTCCCCCAACACAGACCCTTAGCCATCCCTCCTGTTTTGGACATTGTGGATGATGTCTATTTAGAATCCAGTTTCAACCCTGACTGTCTACCTCCTGCCCCGGCCAAGCCTGACCGATACTACAGAGTACCTGATTCCCACAAATTCCTTTACAAAAGCCTAGTAGCTGACCCAGAGACCATCTCCCAGGGTCCCAAGGGGGCTAAGGCTTCCATGGCTAAAAATCCAGTACCTTCTGAAAGGGATTCAAGAGCACTAGACAGATGGGTGGAAAAAGGTTTACACCTCAGCCACTTTAGCTATGAGAGCATTAAACTGTCAATTTCATATGCTTAAGTATCAGCAATTTCTGATCTCTCAGTTAAAACAAAAGATAACCACCCTCCTTCAACAATCTGAATTGAAAGAAGTACAGGATTTGTTGCATGCCACCGAGCAGGTGGGCAAACATACCTTACAATGTGGGTTTGATTCTTTAGAGGCCTCCTGCAGAGCAGCTGTCACTGGATCAGTTATACGTAGGCATGCCTGGTTAAAGGAACAAAGTCTGCCTCTTTCACCCAGCTGGCTTCCAGAAGCCATCTCACTGCGAGGAAGTATCTGCAAGCCTTGGGATACATTGGCATCTTGCATCCTTCTCATCCCATGGTACTTAAAGAACCATTGGTGTCAGCCCTCAGTCCCTAGGGACCACTCTCCCACTGCTCCCTTGTATAAGGGCCACATTTCTCTGGTGGGCAGAAGCCTGTGTCATGAACAAGGGTCTTCCCTTCATCCTCCGCCCTTCCGACCACACCATCACCACCAACGCTTCAGACATTGCTTGAGGCGGCCACCTAGCAGGCAGGCGTACCAAGTCCTTTGGAATGCAACTTCACTTGCACATCAACCAGAAAGAAATGATGGCAATGCAAAAGGCTCTGACTTTCTTCCAACCTCTACTCAGGCCAGGGGTCCTCCTTATAAAAACAGACAACACCACAGTTATGTGGTACATCACCAAACAGGGGGACACCCAATCTTACCCCCTGTGTAGGTTAGCCATGAGTCTCTGGCTTACAGCCATCTCCATGGGGCTACACCTAATTGCCCAATACTTACCAGGGATCAACAACCCTCTGGCAGACCACCTAAGCAGAAACTTACTGGACCCCCACGAATGGCAGCTGTACAGAGAAGTCTTTCTGCAAATCACCCAGGAGTGGGGGGACCCCAGAAGTGGACCTATTTGCCTCGCACCTCAACCACCAGCTGCACAAGTTCTTTACCAGGGAGTATCGCCTCCTAGCATGGAAGGTGGATGCCTTGACCTTCCCCTGGAGCTTCCTATTTGTGTACGCATACTCTCTCTGCCCCTTATTTCCAAGGTTCTGATCAAGCTAAGAGAGGAGAGACCAAAGGCCATCCTCATTGCTCCAGATTGGACCAGATATCATTGGTACCCCTTATTACGCAGTCTGATCTTACAGCACCCAAAGCTGCTTCCCCTGATGTTAGACCTCTTGACCCAGGAGAGGGGGAAGGTACTGCACCCAGACCTACAGACTGTCAAACTCTCAACATGGCTTATATACTAAAAACTAACAAGGAGTCCCTGTTAAGCAAACAGGTCCTGGATGTCATCACAGAGGCCAGAAGACCCAGCACAAGAAAATCCTATGCAGGAAAATGGAAAATATTCTGCTCCTGGAAACATTCAAAAGAGGGCAGTACCTCCCAGCTTTCCATCTGTCTTATCCTGGATTACCTAACATTGTTGCTCAATAGTGGTCTCTCTTACTCCTTTATTAAAATTCATGCCTCAGCCATCTCTGTCCATTATGATTCAGATCCACCCCCCTTCACTCATCCTTTGATTAAGCAAATTCCTCAGAGGGGCTTCTAATAACAGGCATCCCAGAAGGCCTCCGACGTCACCCTGGGACCGGAATTGTGTTAGAAGAACTAACCTTACCTCCTTTTGAACCTGCCGCTTCAGCAGAATTGAAATACCTCTCTTGGAAGACTGCCTTCCTACTAGCTATCACCTCATCCAGAAGGGTCTCGGAACTTCAAGCTCTCAGCTGTCGAGCTCTTCATAATTTTCCATGCAGACAGAGTCTCCCTGAGGACTAACCCCTCCTTTATGCCCAAGGTGGTATCTGATGTTAACCTTAACCAGGCCATACACTGTCCCACCTTTTTTCCCAACCCTCAAAACAAAGGGGAAAGGATTCTACACCCACTAGATGTGCACAGACAACTCTGGTACTGTCTGGACCATACTAAGCCACTCAGAAAAACAGACCAGCTTCGTGTAATCTTTGCCCCAGGGGCAGAGGGGAAGCCCATCTCCAAACAAACCATTTCCAAATGGATTTCACACTGTATCCATTTTTGCTACAGACTACATGGGAAACGCATCCCTAAGTCTATCCGTGCCCACTCCTCTAGGGCAATCTCCACTTCCACTGCTTTCCTCAGAGGAATACCTACCAGGAACATCTTGGAAGTGGCCACCTGGACCTCTGTCCATACATGTACAAAGCTTTTCCACCTAGCCCTCTTTTCTAAGTCTAGGGCAGGGTTTGCCTCTGCAATTCTGCAGGGCCTCCTGACCCATACCTAGTACTCAACCTATCCTTCCACCCTTTTCCTCAGCTTTAGGAATCCTCCCACAGGTGATGACTGTAACAGTGAAACACTTAAAACATAGTACAGTTGTGTACAGTTACCATAAATGTAGATGTTCAAGTTTATTCACTGTTGCAGTCTTGGTTTCCCTCCCACCATCCCCCACTTAACATCTTCCCCTAGGGGGCACAAGCTTCCCAAGGTGGCCATTAGCCACCAGGACCACTTCTCTCTCTTTTCCCTTGTGCTTCTGATGGGTTAGGGCAAGAAAAACTGATTGTAATGACGTCGGCTGCCTTGCTTTATAGCACTGATGACCTGATGTCAGACTAGATGTGACGGCATCTGGCGCACAGAAACATTGACTCTGGTATTTGGGCCGACTGAGGGCTACCACAGCAGGCATAACCCCACAGGTGATGACTGCAACAGTGAATACACTCGAACATCTACATTTATGGTAAGTGTACACAACTGTACTTTGTCTGGGGTGTCTCACCATCAATATCCCCAGTCTGTGGAGGTTCCTCTGGTTCTCTAATTTGTGTGATCTGCTCCATGCTGGGTTGGCATGTTCTTCAGTTAAAGCCCACCTGTCAATAGTTTCTGTTTGCCTGCCTTTGACTCCTCTTCTGTCCTCTAGATTTGAGGTCAAACAATTTCTTAAAGGCATCCTTCGTATTAGGTTTCACAGGAGGCCTATTTTACTTTCCTGGGACCTAATTTTTGTACCTGAAAAATTTGACACTGGCTCCTTTTGAGCCTTCTTCTTCAGCTTCCTTATAACATTGTACTTGGGAGACTGTTGTTCTTTAGGCTGCCACTTCAGCCAAGAGAATGTCTTAACTTAAGGTTCCCATGGCCATTCCTCCTTCCTTTGTACTAATCTTCCTTTTATGCCCAAGATGGTGAATGAGTTGTCCCTTAATCAGTCTGTTTATCTTCCTTCCTGTTTACCTTCTCCACAGTCCCCCAGTGAGAAAGTTTTTCACATCTTGGATTTTCATAGACAGCTCTGATATTATTTGTATAACATTAAACTTATTTGCAAATCTGAACAGCTTTTTGTTTCTTTTCTATGTTTTGTGGGGAGTATGCGTGTGAAGTATGATGTCTTTAAGAGCTGAAGTATGTGGTATTCTGGATGGACATGGGCTGTCCTTGGCAGGAGATGCTAGAAAACCAGATATAGTGGTCCAAGAAAAGAAGACAAAAGTAGCACTGATCATTGAAATCACCACACCTTGTGATTACAGTGTTTTGCATACAGAGAGAGACGGTCATAAAATACCTTGATCTGCAGGCAGAAACGAGAGCCATGTGGAAGAAGGATACCCAGACAGTTCCAGTAGTAGTAGAAGCAACTGGTCTTATAAAAAAATGTGGTTCCTGTTACGTTATCGAAAGATAACATAATCGAATGGCCAAAACATCGAAACGGCCGCATTTCGAAGTTTGCATTGTGGAATCACAGTGCAGTGAAGATTGGGATATTTGCCCTTTGTTCACTGTAGTGCGATCTCAAAGTTGGAATATATATTTAGCGGGGGTGGGGGGGGTGCAGTCCCCCACAATAACAGGTTTGAAATGCGGTAGTTTTGATGTGTCGGCCGTTTGATTGTTATCTTTCGATAGAATATGAACGCAAAAAAAGATTTTACAATCTTATTTAGATATGTTACCAATCCATGTAACACCGTATGAATTGCAGAAGGAGTCTTTACTTGGCACATTGCGGGTGCTGCGAAGAGCACTTGTGGCTAACATCAAAGAGTGAAATAATATTAATTTTGTGAACTTTAATCATACTTTGACTTAGGAATGGGGTCCATTCCCATCATGGTATTCAAAACCCAAAAGATTTGGAGAAATTAAAAAGGGAGATCCCTTAGGTAAGAATACTGCAACAGTGAAGAGAAGGGCATCTACTGTTATAACATTTTACAAAACTGTACTTTCTCTGCTCCACTGCTGCACCTTGGTCCTTTGCCAGGTACCAGCGAGGTCCAAAGAATCTATGGCCATGGGGGTTCTGGAGTGGACTCCGTCCTAGAGGCAGAAGTGGATTATAGAATCTGACTCCCATGGCCCTTCCCTTGGGAATCTGCAGCAGTGCCCCTGAAGATTTGCCAAACTGTTTCCGTTTGGAGACTCTCAGTAGTCATGTATCCTCATGCAAGACAGATGGTTCATGGGACATAATTGCTTCAGGCTGTGTACCATTCAGCAGTGTGCTAATGTTGACCTCTCTTCCTTTATAAATACAACAGTATAGAAAATAAACCAACTGTAGTTCAAGCATTAATTTATTGCAAAACACCCACACACACTACTGCCTTGGCTAATGCCTTTGTAGGAGAAAACGTTAGCTGAGGTGCTGGAGTGTATGGGTTTTTTGCAATAAATCAGTGTGTGACTTCTCTTTTACCTGACAATGCACCATATCAGAAAAAGGTTCTAAATTATAGATAAACAACCTTTTAGTCAGAAGAGCCATTCTTGAGGTTTCCACCAGAGCAAAAAGGGTCTGGACTTTATATTCCAGATTAAAGTCCCCAGGCTGATAAAGAACTTTGGGTCAGTATTCTGTCTTGGCAACGTAAATTTTTATTTAAGAAAAAGCAAGTTCTGATGGTCTCTGTGCAAACATTAATTTCATGTTTTCAGTAGGGAGATTGAGCTGCTGTTTGGATCTTCAGGATGTGTACTTGCATATGATGAATGCTAAGGTTTACAAGAAATTCTGCACTTCTGGGTGACAGTTTGTCATCAGTTGAGACACTTGCCATGTTGTCTGACCATTGCCCCCTCTAGGTGTTCACCAAATACACATCAGTGGTTACAGCTCACCTGAAACTCTGACTGGCTGCATACCTCCAACATGGGGGAATCATTAATTCATACAGGAGACTATTTACTTCACCTCTGTTTGTCCATGGGAATTTTGGTAAACTGTGCAAACTTTCAGTTGAAGTTGTTACTAGCACTTGTATTCATGGGCTTCCACCTGGACACAGTAATGGGGTTGACCTGACTGCCGTTTGGTAGAATAGTATCTAGCTAATCTGAGATAAAGCTTCTTGTACAGTCCATATCACCACTAGCAGTTTTAGTTCTCCTGGTGTTGGGACTAGCCACAGTTGCTATTCTTCAGGTGTTTTTTGTTAGATGTCACTTGGGAGTATGTAAGTGGACCTCTCAGTCTTAGCTGGAAGACCCCATGGACCAAGTCACTTGACTGTCCAAGGCCTGTTGCAAGCCTCTATGCTTTTGGGTGGCATTAGGCCAGTGTAAACAAAGGCTGTCCCAGAGCACATTCAACTAAATAATTGGCTACGTCCTTGGTTTTCTTCAGAAACCTGTCAGTAGATGACCTCTGTTCTGCAGTGACATGGCCTTCTCTGTGTACTTCCTTACAAGACACTGTAAGCTGGATGTGATCAGAAGTTCTAAGTATTCCGTAACAGGCCACCATCCTTTAAGGTATCCTGTCATGAATCCACCTAAGATTTGGAGCAGAGGCTTCTGCCTTTCAGTGGAAGAGGAAGGACTTGACTCATGTATGTCATGTAAGTTGCGTCCTTACCGTAATGATAGATCTTTGATGCATGTCTGTCCATTTCGACATACCATCCCTCCAGTTCTCTCATGTACTCCATATTGGCCTCGGTGACAGTATCCAAGGCCTTTCATAGGGCAGAATGCATTCATTTCTTTAGTTGGAGGTATGTATTCCTTTGATCTTTGTTCCTGTATCAGAAGTATTCAGCTGGCACACTAGATCTGGAGAAGAGGGCAGCTGAGAGTATTAACATGGATCATGAAGATCTGTCATTATGTTAAGTACATAACTTCTGATCTGATGTTGTTAATCTTTATTCCATTCATCACTGATGAGTTATCGGTTCCGTCCTCGGAACCAAATCGGCCTTGTACCAAGCTCGCGCCAGCCAAAAACTCTCGAGCTTTTACCCCAATACCCTTCTCCCTGTTACCCCAGATCTCATTTGCCACATAGCCATAAAGTCCCGTTCAAGTCACCTGTCAGCTAAGTCTTAAATATTTTTGATATATAGTGCTTATTGGGAAGTCTTGATAGTTAACCCTTTATTTTACTCTTTTCTGGCTATCGCTAAGTTTCTACCCTCTCTTCTAAATTTTTTCCTGTCAAACTACCTGTTGGTAATCTTTGTACCACCGCTGGTACGCTCCCTTCTCTCTACCCGCTGTGGTAATCTTCTAGTGTCATTGTTGGTATTTTCCTTCTGTTTTTTTTTTCTGCCCAACTGTGGGTATAATAATAATTTTTTTTTTTTTTTTTTTTTGCTTGTTTTCTTGTACTGCCTTTGATAGTATTGGATTTAAATTGTCTGAAAAAAGGGCACTTTAGGCTTCAAACAATGCCTGAAGTGCAGGAGAAAAATGCCAAATAGTGATACTCATGATGACTGTGTATATTGTTTGGGAGTGCCTCATCTCCCTGTCCAACCGCCTTGCTGTATTTGTCAGGGATTTAGTTCCCGTACTTTGAAAGAAAGAGAAATTGATTCTAAAGGGCCTTCTTAAATTGCCCTTTTCAGAGGCTCTCTGTGTCAGAGGGTTCACCCCCCTCCTAGGAAAGAGAAAGAGGCCACATTGTTCCCTCCTCACCCTCCAGTGAGAAGGCGAGACAACCTTATACCCAAACTGGTGAAAATCTCCATACCGGACCAGAAGCCAGCTTCTGTGGCACCGATTTCGGTACAGTCTACTACAATTTCATTGCTGCCTCCAGCACAAAATCTGATTGAAGCTCAAATTTTGACCTCTACTCTGATCTCTGCACTGAGACTTCCTATGGTTCCACTCGCTCAGGTGGGCACTCCTCCCTCGATCATCTCAAAATTGGAGATGGTGGTGCCGTTAGACACTCAAGCATGGACCTGATATTCCCTGTCTGTGGACCCTTTCTTGGGGCAGGTATATGGCCCTTTCCTAGAGCACTCAGAGTCCCCATCTGAGCTATCCATGAGATCCGCCAGGAGCCTCTCTGAACTAGACGTGGTGCACCTTGTGGCCCAGCTGCTGACAGCCAGGGGGATTCCTTCAGATTCAAAAACCCACTCCCTTTTTGGACTTGGAAATATTGCTTCACAGACTCCATCTTACTCTCCTCCTTTGACCTCCTTGCAGGTTTTGAAGCCCACAACACTGACGCCTTTCTCGGCACCCACAGCTTCAGTGCCAATAGTGGATCTCACTTTGGCCCCCGTAGCCAATCTTTTGGCCTTCGGTTCCTTCGGAACCTGGTCTTCTCAGATCCAGGATTGGACTACAGGTTACTCTGTACAGAGTTTAGTGCTGACTCTGTTTACGGTACCATCCACAGTGCCAGGAGCCCTGTCAGTACCGATCCAGCTTGAGGCTCCATTCCTGGGAGCCGGCTCACCGGAGCAGGGTGTGACCCCGGTTCTGAGGTTGTCGTCCTCGGTTCTGGGCTCGCACCCCTCTTCAGGCGGCCCTGAGTTCCCGACAATGGAGAGGGCTCTTGCCTCTGTAGACAAGTCTATGGTGTCGGAAACCCAACCATGTCCTCCCCCTGAGCGGCAGCTGTCACAAGCCACCATCCCGGGACATCGAGCACAGAAGCCCCAGGAGACCCTATTGCAGGGTGCCCTTTCCTCCAGTCCTCCTCAAAAGCTCCCACTGAGGAAGTTCCAAGGAAGAAATCATGCAAGAGGAAGCACATGGACTCCCCTTAGAAGTCCCTTACAGATGATATGGATTACTATGAAGGGGAAGAATCCTCTTGAGGTCTTGAAACATGTATGATTGGAAGCCCAAAAATCTTTCGTCCGAAGAAGCAGTCTTCCTGCAGGCTTTTTCTGCTTGACTATCTACTTCTTGGATGACCCTGCCTGCAGATGAGCTTATTCAGCTTGTGGCGCACCGCGCCTGGAGGAACCTTGACTCTGAGGCAGTCCCATCGAGACCAGACAAGATTCTCTCTGCCCCTGAAGAAAGTCCACATTGGTCAAAAGGTTTACCAGTAGATGCGATTGTGGTGGCGGCGGCCCCAAAGAAAGAGCTTGCTGAGGAGAGCCACACTGATGTTCGTGTTAACCTGCTGCAGTCATCACACTTGGGTTATCCTGCCGTCAGGCGGTCTCGCAGTCGGCCCGAATTCCAAAGTCTTGGTCCGGCGTCGGTTGCTGTCGCTTCTTCTCTGACGTCAGTGCGTCAGGGGTATAGAACAGGCATCCAACGCTATTTTCTTCAGTCTTTCTTGCCGCGCGGTGCCCGAAGCAGAAGCAGTTTGCAAGTGCCGGTCGATAGACACCTGAGATTTTCGATTTGAATTTCAGTCCGAAGTCTTCAGTAAAGCAAAGTACCCCATTGAGGAACATTTTCTTGCCGCAGTCCGATGTCAGAAAAAGTTAAAAATTGCATTTCTTGTGGGAAGCAAATACCTCATAAGGACTTACAATCCTATTGTATTCCTTGCCTAGGCCCAGACCACGACGTCACAGGTTGTCGGTTTTGTGCTAGGTTTAATAAACGCATTATCAAATGCCGTTTTGACTTTGGTAGGAAATTCAATTATATCATGCCGTCGGAGCAGCCGACGACCGCAATTCATAAAAAATGCAAGGATAAGAACAGGCAGCCTAGGAATAAGCCAGACCCCGAGGCCTCAGCTGGGCCTGTCGCCGGTTCTCCGTTTTTCAGTGAGGTGCCTATGCAGCTCCTAACGACCGCAGAGCTGGAACCCCAGACAGCTGCCGACTCCCAAGCGGAGTCTACTAGGCAGACTCAGCCATCTACCGACACCGGAGCAGATTTAGACACCGGTGCAGAGGAAGCACCTTCGGTTGCAGAAGGTGTCTTCAGACCGACTACACTCACCATTAAATCTTATGCTAAGCTTAAAACTCCTTTCAAACCTAAGAAAACTGTCCATCAGTCTACAGGTCAAGGCCCCATGCCTAAAAAACAGATGCTTAAGATGGCTGAAAATTTAGTTACCTTTATCAGGGGTTCCCATCCCCCTCCTGATAAAAGACCAAGACAAGAGGAGGATTATGCATCCTCTGACCTGGTTTCTCTCTCCTCAGATTCTTCTGAGGAACAGGATTACACTTTTCCACCTTATGAGGATTCTGATGCTGAAGACTTTATTCCCTCAGCATCTCCTCCTGAAGACTATTCCTTTGGGGAAACATTACATACCATGAGGGAACATTTCCATTGGGAAGGCCAGGATTACTCATTCTAAGAAAAGGCTCCGAGAGTTCCTTCTATTACCCCAGCACAGAACTCTTGCTATTCCTCCTGTTTTAGATATTGTGGATGATGTCTACTTGGAGTCTAGTTTAAATCCAGGCTCTCTACCTCCTGCTCCAGCCAAACCAGATAGATACTACAGAGTACCTGACCCACACAAATTCCTTTATAAAAGCCCTGTAGCTGACCCAGAAACCATATCCCAGGGTCCTAAGGGAACAAAGGCTTCTATGGCTAAAAATCCTGTGCCCTCTGAAAGAGATTCCAGAGCCCTAGATAGATGGGAAAAGAAAATATACACCTCTGCAACTCTGGCTATGAGAGCATTAAATTGCCAGCTTCACATGTTGAAATATCAGCAATTCCTGATGTCTCAGTTAAAACAAAAAATGAACACACACTCAGAACAGCCTGAGTTCAAGGAAATGCAGGATCTTGTTACATGCAGCTGAACAGGTGGGCAAACATACTTTACAATGCGGATTTGATTCACTGGAAGCTTCCGGTAGAGCAGCTGTTACTGGCTCAGTCATTCATAGACTTGCTTGGTTAAAAGAGCAAACCCTCCCTGACCATGTTAAAGCAAAATTATTAGATGCACCTTTACAACAGGATGTATTATTTGGTGTCAAAGCAGAAGAGGTTTTAAAGAAAATGGAGAATAAGGCTAAATCTATGCAAACGGTCAAGGATTTCTTGCAGGTACAACCCCCTCGCTTCAGCAGGAATTGGCCAACAAAAAATTGGTCCTTTCCAGCTTCAGACAGATCACAGAGCGGCAAATACAGATGCCCAAGGGGCAGACGTCAGTCACAGGGCCCTTACAAACCTCGCCAATGGGGTTCTGCTACCCAGAAACGAGGAGAAGACAGGCCCCAAGCTGGCAGAAGGCAGACACAATGACTCTTATCCTCAAACTACCAAGCAAATCTCTCCTGGCAACACCCAACTAGCATTGTTTTGCAGACCCCTGGCACATCATCACAAAAGACAAATGAGTTCTAAACATTGTCTCTCAAGGATACAGATTCCACTTTCATACCTTACCAAGGATCAAAGGAATGCCAAACCTGCCACCAAATCAATGGGCAGAGGCACAAAAACAAATTACAGCTCTCATGAACATGAGAGCCATTCAACAGGTACCTACACAGGAGCAGGGACAAGGATTTTACTCAAGACTCTTCCTAGTTCCAAGAAAGGACAAAGCATGGAGACCCATTCTGGATCTTTCAATTCTGAACACCTGTCTGCAAGTACCAAAATTCAAGATGCTAACACTACAGCAGCTTCTTCCCATGCCGGGCAAGAATGCTTGGCTAGTCACTTTGGACCTCAAGGAGGCATACCTGCATGTCTCTATCAGACAAAATTGCAGAAGATACCTCCGCTTCACTGCAGGTTCAACGCATTATCAATTCTTTGCACTGCCCTTTGGCTTATCTACTGTGCCCAGGGTCTTCACAAAATGCCTGGCACCAGTAATTGCATACTGCAGACAAAGAGGAATTCAAATATATCCATACCTGGACGACTGCCTTATTCAAGCAGAAAGCAAGGACATTCTTTTACAGCATCTGGCATTTGTCAAACACCTAAGTTACCTAGGGTACACAGTAAACGAAAAGAAATCAAAACTAGTGCACTCACAAAACATAACATTCTTGGGTGCCAGCTTGAATACAACGGCCCAGATGGCTTATCTCATGCCAGACAAACAATGACAACTGTTTCAGTATTTCAAAATAATGGCAACAAAGACCCAACTCCCTGCAAGAAAAATTCTGCAGGCCTTGGGATTCATGGCATCTTGCATTCTGCTAATACCATTTGCAAAACTGCATATGAGGAAATTACAATGGTACCTGAAAAGTGTATGGACTCAGCACAGCCACAACTTGGAAACAATGATTCCACTAATTCCTTGCCTTCAACAGGAGTTTCTGTGGTGGGCACAGGCATGTCACCTCAACAAGGGTCAGCCTTTCACCTTAACCACAGCCAGGCAAACTATGACAACAGATGCATCGGACTATGCCTGGAGAGCACACATGGCAGGACAGTGCATTCAGGGCAAATGGACTACAGATCAGAGACACCTGCATATCAATCAAAACGAAATGCTAGCAGTGCAGAATGCCCTAACAGCTTTCAAGGACCTTCTACACCCAGGACAACTACTAATAAGGACAGACAACGCAGTTATGTGGTACATAAACAAGCAAGGGGGCACACATTCCTACCCTCTATGCAGGCAAGCAATGACCTTGTGGAACATTGCACTGTCTTGCCAGGTTCAATTACAAGCACAATTCCTGCCAGGAAAGAAAAACACATTGGCAGACGACCTAAGCAGAAACATCATGGATCCACACGAATGGAAACTAGATCCACAAGTATTTGCAATGATAGCTCAAAAATGGGGACGCCCAGACATAGATCTGTTTGCAAGCCCCCACAACCACCAACTTCAAAAATTTTGCACAAGGACCTTCCATCCACTAGCTTGAAAAGTGGACGCTCTCTCATTCAGTTGGAAAACATTAACAGTGTATGCCTTCCCTCCACTGCCTCTTCTAGCAAAGGTACTGCTGAAAGTCAGATTAGAGAGGCCACGAATGATTCTCGTTGCACCAAATTGGCCACGCCATCATTGGTATCCAATTTTAAGGGCCATGGCCCAGGGCCCACCATGGATTTTGCCACAAATTCCTCATCTCCTCACCCAGCGAGACAATCTGATTCTCCACAGCCAGCTCAAGACTTTAAACCTGGCTGCATGGCAAATTACTTAAACAGCCAACACCTTTATCCAAAGCTGTTACGGATGTCATTCTGGAAGCCAGGAGGCCCAGCACCAGGAAAACCTCTTCAGACAAATGGAAAAATTTTGCTCCTGGAACCAGGCTAAAGGCCTAAATCCCCTGGAGCTGAACATTCCTCAGATTCTACAATATTTAACTGAGATGGTTACACAAAGGACTTTCCTTTTCATCTATAAAAATCCACTCCTCAGCAATTTCAGCTCATTGCAGCACGGATCCTCCTTTATTTATTTTTATTTATTTATCATTTGCTGACCGGGAAAGTCCGACTAGGTTCCACAGAGCCTGTTTTCAGCGGAGGCCCGGGGAGAAAAGCTCCAGATGCATGTCTTTGGAATGTGGGAGGAAACCGGAGTACCCGGAGGAAACCCACGCGAACACAGGGAGAACATGCAAACTCCACACAGAAGGCACCCCAGCCGAGAATCGAACCAGAGAACCTCTTGCTGTGAGGTGACAATGTTAACCACTGCACCACTGCGCCGCCCAAATTCTCACATCCACTCCTAAGACAGTACCTCACAGGGGCTTAGAACTTAAGACCGCCAAGGAGAGCTCCAACACCTACTTGGGATCTCAACTTTGTCCTGGAAAAGCTTACACTGCCACCCTTTGAACCAGCTTTTTCAACTGATTTAAAATTTCTTTCATGGAAAACTGCCCTACTACTAGCAATAACCTCAGCTAGAAGAGTCTCTCTAATGGCAGTGGAACCTTTCCTCATTTTTCATCGACAGAGTTTCTCTACGAACTAATCCTTCCTTTATGCCAAAGGTGGTATCCAGTGTGGCCCTAAACAAAACCATTCACTTGCCCACCTTCTTCCCAAATCCCCAGAACAAAGGAGAGAGACTCCTGCACTCTTTGGACATTCACAGGCAATTACGTTACTACTTGGATAAAACTAAGGCTTTCAGAAAAACTGACCAGCTCTTTGTAGCCTATGCTACAGGATCACAAGGAAAAGCCATGTCAAAACAGACCATTTCTAAATGGATAGGACATTGCATACGTTTCTGCTACACACATCATGGGAAACCAGTACCTGCTAACATTTGGTCCCACTCCACCAGGGCTACAGCTACATCAGCAGCCTTTCTTAGGAGAGTGCCAACCAAGGATATTCTGGAAGCTGCCACTTGGAGTTCAGTGCACACCTTCACCAAACACTATCACTTACCTCTTTTACTGTAAGACTAGAGCTGGTTTTGCCACTGCAGTTTTGCAGGGCCTACTAGCCTCTTCTAACCCTGTTTGACTCCACCTCCCCTCCTTAGCTTTGGGATTCAACCCAAGTGTGATGACTGCAGCAGGGTAACACGATGAACATAGTACAGTTTTGTACCTACCATAAATGTAGATGTTCGAGTGTTCACCCTGCTGCAGTCCAGGTTACCCTCCCTCCATTCCCTCTGAACTAGCTGAACTTATCTCTACCACTTTATCCTATACTACCTCTGTGGTGTATTTGCTTGTACCTAAGGGTTTTGTTTTATTTTTATATAGCTATATGTATACATACAGATATATATGTATATATATGTATATATATATATATATATATATATATATATATATGTATGTATATCTATATATGGATTTACTTCAGAAGATCGAATTTCCAAAATCTCGAACTGCAAATAACCAAAACCAAAAGCTCGAGTTTCGGAAACTCGAACTTCTGAAGGGGAACCATCAAAAAAAAAAAAACACAAACTTCGCTTTTGAGGGGCTTTGCCCTGCACCCCATGTGGGGCTGTGCCCCACCCCTACTTAAATATACCAACTCCAAGATCGCTACAGTGGGGAGATGGAAAATCTCCCGTCTTGCTGTATGGAAGTGCAAAGCGGAGATTTCTCACTTCCTGCCAACACCACAAAACAAATAAAACATTGCGTACACACAAGGCGTACAATACTTGCCTCTGTGTGCACGTAATGTATTAAGGTAGGTAAAGTCTTATTTCTAAACACTACACATTCGATTTATTAAAATCTCGATCATATGGTCTCGACCATATGAAATTCGAGATTTCAATAATTCGATTATGTGAAGTGTTCCCATATATATATATATATATATATATATATATATATATATATATATATATATATATATATATATATATATATATATATATTTTGCCTACCTTTTGGGGGCACCTGACACCTGGGGCAAGAAAAACTGAAGAAAATGGCGTTGGATGCCTCTTATATACCCCTGATGCCCTGACGTCAGGGAAGAAGCAACCAACGCCAGACCAAGACTTTGGAATTCGGGCCGACTGCGGGACCGCCTGACGGCAGGATAACCCAAGTGTGATGACTGCAGCAGGGTGAACACTCGAACATTTACATTTATGGTAGGTACAAAACTGTACTTTCACTCACCTAACAGAGAGTCCTGAACAGTGGATAGACTGGAGAAGCGAGTGTTTGCTTCATCGACCTTTGCAATTCGGTCCTTGAACTACCTTGCACATTTCACCAGACTCCAGAGAGATCTAATCTCCAAATTCTCGGGCAGGTGTCTGACGAGGTAAATGACAATGTAGCCTTGCAGCTAGCAACCTTGGAATCAATATCAAATTTGTCCATGAGGTTAATTTCACATGCAACCTAAGGGGCCGTAAGAGCTGCGGGTTCAGGTGTAGTTATGAGACATATCATGTCTGGATGTGCCTTTGTGACTTTGTGGATCCTTTTAAGTCTTCCTTCCTTAATGCTCCGGTGGAAGTGTCTTCCCTGTTTGGCCCTAAAGTGAAGGACACAGTAGTCAGATGTGAGCAGGACAGCAAGACCCTGTCCGTTGTTTGTTTACATTTCTCCACTCCTCACCGCTGCTTTTCCAGGAACCAGAAAAGTGGGAGATTGTAGCACAAAAAGTCTCAGGGTCCTTTTTATGACCGCCATGGCGAGTTCACCTCCAGAGGCAGAGGAGGGGGGGGGCAACTCTTCCAGTAGATGCCCCTGCAGAGGCGGAGGGGGTCAGCATAATCAGGCTTCCAGAGATTCGTTTTTTGGACAACCCTATCAGTGCTCCTGAAAAGCGACCCAATTGCTTTCCTCTGGAAGCAGTCGGGGGGAAGTCTTTCTCTGCACCCCAATGCCTGGCTATTAATTACTACAGATTCTTGGGTGCAGAAGATAACCAGAGGTTACCAAATTCGATTCGATTCCTACCCAAAGCCACCAAAATGAATTCACGACGTTCCACGCAGTCTAAGGGAAAAAAGCCACTCTACGGATAGAAAAGCTGTATCTAAAAAGAGTCACCAAAAAAGTCCCCCCAGACCAGATCAGATCTGGAGTCTACTAAAGATTCTTTTTGGTGCCAAAAAAGACAGCTGACTGGAGACCAATTTTGGACCTCAGCAGTTTAAACAAGTTCATCACCAAGACAAAATTCTGGATGGTCATGGTTCAGTCCAGCCTTCCATTTCTGGAGGAAGGCAATTGGATATGCTCGGTAGACCTTAAGGATATGTATTACCACATCAAAATGGACAAACAATCCACAAGGTTCCTTCGCTTCTGGCTAGGAGCCAATCATTACCATTTCCACCCTCTGCCCTTCTGACTCCCTACAACCCCCCAGAGTGTTCACCAAATGCATGGCAGCAGTAACCGCTCACTTGAGACTACAAGGATTTTGGGTATTTCCATACTTAGACTATTGGCTCCTTACCGCCCCCCACCAAGCACCTACTGGAAACAGCCTTGTACTACACCCTCTCTCTGGCAAATCTTCTGGCAATCTCTATAAACTGGGAGAAATCCAATCTGACTCCAACCCAGTCTTTGGAATTTATAGGGGTGAATTTCAGTACCCATTCTTGTTTAATTTCTCTCCCAGATCACAGGCTACAAAGATTAAGGATACAGCTCTGAGTGATGCTCTGCCTTGACATGGTGCCAGCTCGAGAGGCCCTGCAGCTGTTGGGGTCAATGGCATCATCAATATCAATAGTACCCCTTGCAAGGCTTTACATGAGACTCCTATAATGGCTTTTGTAAACCCAATGGTAGCCATACCATCACCCGTTATCCTTCCAGGTTTGAATAACAAATCGATGCAAGCAAGACTTATCTTGGTGGATGAAGTCACAGACAGAGCTTTGGAGCCGATCCTTCCACCCCTCTCAGCCCAGCGCCATTGTGACCACAGACGCTTCCCTGATAGAGTGGGGGGGGGGGGCATTTTCAGGGAATGACAGTCCAAGGCACATGGTCTGATTTATTGGCCAATCTACATATAAACGTTCTAGAACTGAGGCCAGTGGCTTTGCAGACATTCCAGTCTGTCCTTTCTTTGGGAACAATTGCTATCCAATTGGACAACATGGCAGTAGTTTGGTATATCAGCAAATGAGGAGAAGCCAAGTCCTACCCCCTATGTCAAGAGGCCATGAGA
Source organism: Protopterus annectens (assembly GCF_019279795.1). NCBI lineage: Eukaryota > Metazoa > Chordata > Ceratodontiformes > Protopteridae > Protopterus > Protopterus annectens. Next base: position 236,348,249 of record NC_056748.1, on the reverse strand, counting down.
GTTGATCAATGGGCGATAGCTTCCAACCGCTTTCTGATAGCAATGCATATCCCAGGGAATTCCAACATTATTGCAGACAAGTAGAGCAGATGCATTCTCCTGCCTCACGAGTGGTCACTCAACCCCAACATAGCGGCAAAGATTTTCAGTCATTGGGGCCAGCCTTACTGCGACCTATTTGCCTCCCTGTCCAACCACAAATACAGCAACAACTATGCCCTAATTCCCCCACAAGGGGAGTCCCCGAGGGACGCTCTAATTCATGATTGGCCCACGGGACTTATATGCCTATCCCCCATCCCTCTTATTCCTCATTTCATACCTACTTTGCCGATCGTGGATCCTGGATCCAACTCCAGATCTGATTTTTCACCCCCAAGGGTTGAGCCACCCGAACTTTACCAGTCTCAAGCTCACAGCTTGGCTTCTCCACTTCCAGTGATCGCCAGGCATTGTAATCTGTCCTCTCCAGCATGTGGCATTATCCTGGGTTTGCATAAACCATCCACCAGGAAATTTTATGCTGACAAATGGGAAAGATTTTCAGTTTGGTCTAGACAGAGAAAACTAGACTGATACTCAGCATTGGTCTCTGCCGTACTACAGTAGTTATCAAATTTATTTGAAGAGTGTGCTGCACCATCAACTATACAAGTTCATTTTGCTGTGCCATTTCAAACTTTCATAATGGTTTTGGTGACTCTTCCATAATTTCACATTGCCTAAGCAAAACCTTTTTGAAAGGAGTCTATCACTCCAGACTTCCAGTTAAACAGCCCATAGAACCATGGGGTCTCAAACTAGTTTTAGTCTTTAACACTGCCTCTCTTTGAGCCTGCAACCACTTGCAACATTCTGTCTTGGAAATCCCTTTTTCTGGTGGCCATTACATCAGTCAGACACATTTCCGTGCTCCATGCTCTTTGCATGAAGCATCCTTATTTGATTTTCCATAAGGATAGAGTATCACTACACTGCCAGTCTTTCCTTCCTTCTCGATGTAATTTCTGAGATCTCTATTAGTCAGACTATTGACCCATCAGACTTTTTTCCCAAATTTTCAAACAAAGGAGAGTATTGTTTTCATTTACTTGACATCCACAGACAGCTGAGATTTTATTTACAGTACAAAAACAATCCGCAAATCAGACCAGTTGTTTATATCTTTCTCTGGTCCTAAAATGGGAAAGTCAGTTTCTAAGGTGACCTTATCTAAAAGGCTTAGAGAGACACTATAATTTTTATTTATCATGAAAAAAAGTTTACACCACAGAAAATCAAAGCTCACTCCACCAGATCAATGGCAACATCTGTAGCATTCTACTCTAGAGCTTCAATGGACGACATCTGTGCAGCAGCTACATGGACTGCTACTCATACCTTTATCACTCATTGCAAATTAGATCGGGTCTCCAGGGGAAGAGCTTCATTTGCCTCAGTGGTGCTCAGGAATATTCTTCCATAAGGGCCGCCCAAGTGACGCAAGGTAGCACATCAGTGATGAATGGAATGAAGATTAACAACATCAGATAAAGAAGTTCCGTCTTCCATAACGTTCTGTCTGTGTTGTTGATATTCATCCTTTCATCATGTCCCACCCTTCCTCCCCCTCCTAGAGGCTCTTGGGGGATACTTGGGTCCAACTTCTGGATTAGGGTTATTGCTCAGAGGCAGTCTCTGCTTTACTGAGTTAGGGCAAACTCGATCTGGGGTAACGGAGAAGGATATTATGGGTAAAAGCTTAGCTCGAGAGTTTTTGGAGGGCGCGAGCTCGGTATAAGGCCGACTCTGTTCCGAGGACAGAACCGATAACCCATCACTGATGAATGAATGAAGATTAACAACACGGATGGAATGTTATGGTAAGACATAAGGGTGTTTTTTTACACATTGAGGTTAAATGTACAAGCTGTCCATTATACATTTACCATTGTAGGATCCCATTGCTAACATTTAATCTATCATTTATGCAGTACATATATATATATATATATATATATATATATATATATATATATATCTATGTATCTATTATATATACATGTGTGTGTGTGTGTGTGTGTGTGTATATATATATATATATATATATATATATATATATATATATATGTATATATGTATATGTGTATATATATATATATATATATATATATATATATATATCTAGGCTCATTAGTATGTACTAGGCTAGTTGCTCTTGCAGGCCATTGTAAGCCTAGCCAATTTCCATTTTGGTGCGTGAATTAACCTGTCCTGTTTTGGAGTTAGATTTGCCTTAACCAATGCCAGGGCCAGTAATTATGTATTCCACCTAGTGAGAGTAACTGGTCATAACATATATAATTTGGTTCTATATTACATCATCGAATGCTTAAAAAAGCGAATGATGATTAATCAACCCCATGTAAGCGAAAGCTTACAATGTCGAAATCTCAAAACAGTGCCCCCCCCCCTACTTAAATATACCAACTCTGAGATCGCACTACAGTGCCGAAAATGGCAAAGTAACGAAAGCGGGTAAGCAAATTCTTTCCCAGGGAAAGAATTCGCTTAAAAGCCACTTTGCTATTTTGCCTTTTCATTCATTTATATTCAATCTAGACGCATTCAACAGAATGAGTCTTCGATCATGTAATAAGAACCAGGTAATTTGAGGGAGCCCATGCATGGGGATAGAGCATTTAGGAGCTGCCTGTGTCCATTAGTAGCACAGGAGGCATTCCTGAGATAAATATTGATGTTGTTCGTGTTTCACTGTTGCAGTCATTACACTTGGGTTATCCTGCTGGCAGGCTACCCTCAGTTGGCCTGAATTCCAAAGTCTAGGTCCGGCATCTGTTGCTGTCGCCTCTTCCCTGTCGTCAGTGCGTCAGGGGTATAAAAGATGCAGCTGACGCAATTTTCTTCAGTCTTTCTTGCCACGCGGTGCCCGAAGCAGAAGCAGTTCGCAAGTGCCGGTTGGCCGACTCCTGAGATTTTCATGTTCGAATTTCAGATACGAAGTCTTGATTAAAAGCTAAGTACCCCGTTGGGGAAAACGTCTTTCTTGCTCCAGACCGATGTCAGGAAAAGTTAATAATTGTATTTCTTGTGGGAAGCAAATACCTCATAAGGACTTTCATTCTTACTGTATTCCTTTCCTAGGCCCTGACCACGACGTTGCTAGTTGTCGATTTTGTGTTGGATTTAACCGGCGCACTATTAAGTGTCTGTACGATTTTGCATTTCACTATTTTGGCAGAAGTTTAATTACACGATGCCGTTGGATAGCCATCCGACTACCGGAATTCACAAGAAACACAAAGAAAAGAACAGGCATCCGAGGTCTAAAACCGACGACGAGGCTTCCTCTAAGCCAGTCGCCGGTTCTCGGTGAGGAGCTTTTGCAGCCCCTGACGCCCGCTACTTTAGACCCGCAGGCCGCTATAGACTCCCACGTGGACGCCTAGGCCGCTGGAAGCTGAAGGTATTGGACCTTCGGAGACTATTCCCTCAGATGGGTCCGGAGCCGCTGAGCAGGCATCGGCTTCTGAGGGTGTTTTCAGACCTACTCAATTATACATTAAAGCGACTCCAGCTACAAAGGCAAAGACTAAAGCTCCTTTAAAGACAAAGAAACAAGTACAATGGCCTCATGGTCAGGCCTCCATGCCCAAAAAACAGATGCTCAAAATGGCCTAAGACTTTATTACTTTGATCAGGGGTTCCCATCCCCCTCCTGATAAGAGGCCTAGGCAAGAGACAGAATATGAATCTTCAGATCAGGTTTCCATTTCATCTGATTCCTCTTCTGATCAGGAATACTCTCTTCCTCCCTGTGAGGATTCTGATGCTGAAGAATCTATCCCTTCAGCCTCTCCTCCTGAGGATTACTCTTTTGGGGAAACCTTGCATACCATGAGGGAACATTTCCACTGGGAAAGCCAAGATTATTCAGAATCTAAGAAAAGGCTCAGAGACTTCCTTTTTACTCCCACAACACAGGCCCCTAGGTATTCCACCTGTGTTCGACATTGTAGATGATGTATTTTCAGAGTCCAGTTTGACCCCTGACTCCTTACCTCCAGTTCCTGTTAAGCCGGAAAGGTACTACAGGGTTCCTGACTCTCATAAATTCCTTTTCAAAAACCCTGCTGCTGACCCAGAAACTATCTCTCAGGGTCCCAAAGGGTTCAAGGCATCCACTGCAAGAAACCCTACACCCTCTGACAGGGATTCTAGGGCATTGGACAGATGAGGGAAGAAGAATTACACCTCTGCTTCCTTGTCTATAAGGGCTTTAAATTGGCCGTTTCATATGCTCAAATATCAGCAATATATTATGTCACTGCTTTAAACAGAAAATGTTGATAAATTCTGAATGTGCAGAAAACAAAGAAATGCAAGATTTATTGCATGCAGCTGAGCAAGTTGGAAATCATACTTTGCAATGTGGTTTTGATTCTTTGGAGGCCTCCTGCAGGGCCGCTGTAACGGGTTCTGTTATCGGGAGGCATGCTTGGTTAAAGGAACAAAATCTGCCTGACCATGTCAAAGCAAAATTATTACATGCTCCATTACAGCATGATACCTTGCTTGGTGTTAAAGCAGAGGAGGTTTTAAAGAAAATGGAGGACAAAGCTAAATCTATGCAAACGGTTAAGGATTCCTTACAGGTACAGCCTCCAAGATTTAGCAGACACTGGCCTACGAAGAATTGGTCCTTTCCAGTGTCAGACAGACCACAAGGGGGCAGATACAGATGACCAAGAGGCAGATCCCAGCCCCAAGGTTTGTACAGATCTAAACAATGGGGTGCTTCTACCTCCAAAAGTGGAGAAGACAAATCACAGCCATACAGGAAACAGTCCCAATGACTTCCCCCTGCCTGCACCAAGCACTTGTCTTCTGGCAGCAACTTTAGGGGGAAAACTAGCACTTTTTTCTCAAAATTGGCACGTAATAACCCAGGACAAATGGATCCTAGACAGTGTCACAAGGCTACAAGTTTCGCTTCCATACCCTGCCAAGGACAAACGGTTGGCCAGACCTGCCAAAACATCAATGGGCAGAGGTACAAAAACAAGTCTCATCCCTCATGGACATGAGGGCCATTCAACAAGTACCAGAGCAAGAGCAGGGACAAGGATTTTATTCAAGACTGTTCTTGGTACCAAGAAAGGACAAGACCTGGAGACCCAATACTGGACCTATCTATTCTAAACACATATCTGGATATACCAAAATTCAAAATGTTGACTCTACAGCAGCTTCTGCCCATGCTGGGCAAGAAGGCTTGGCTTGTGACTTTAGACCTGAAAGAGGCATACCTGCATGTCCCAATCAGACAAACATGCAGAAGATACCTCAGATTCGAAGCTGGCTCAATGGACTACCAATTCTCTGCACTGCCCTTTGTCTTATCTACTGCACCCAGGGTCTTCACAAAGTGCCTGGCACCAGTAATTACATTCTGCAGACAAAGAGGAATACAAATATATCCTTACTTGGACGACTGCCTCATTCAAGCAGAGAACAAGGACATTCTACTACAGCATCTGGCGTTTGTAAAGAGATTTCTAACAGGCCTAGGGTACACAGTCAACGAAAATAAATCAAAACTAGTACCCTCTCAAGAGATAATATTCCTGGGTGCAAGCTTAAATACAGCTGCCCAGATGGCTTATCTCACGGTAGACAAACAAAGGCAACTGACTGCATATTTCAAACTGTTGGCAACAAAGGCCCAGTTATCTGCAAGAAAAATTCTGCAGGCTTTGGGCTTCATGGCATCCTGCATTCTACTAATTCCATATGCCAGACTACATATGAGAAAACTTCAATGGTACCTAAAAAGTGTTTGGGCTCAACATTGCCACAGCCTGGAAACAATGATTACTCTCATTCCCTGCCTGCAACAGGAGTTTCGATGGTGGGCAAAGGCTTGTCACCAGAAAATGAGACAGCCATTCACTTTACCCCCAGCCAGGCAGACATTAACAACGGATGCATCAGATTATGCCTGGGGGGCCCACATGGCAGGAAGATGTATTCGAGGCACATGGTTCGCAAACCAAATGCATATACATATCAATCAAAAAGAGATGCTAGCTGTTCAGAATGCCCTGACAGCCTTCAAGGACCTACTTCATCCGGAAGAACTACTGATAGACAGACAACACCATGGTCATGTGGTATATAAACAAGCAGGGAGGCACTCATTCTTTCCCCCTTTGCAGACTAGCCATGACTGTGTGGGACACAGCTTTGACTTACCAAGTGCATCTGCAGGCACAATTCCTGCCAGGAAAGATAAATACTCTGGCATACGAACTAAGCAGAAATCTCATGGATCCCCACGAGTGGAAATTGGATCCACAAGTCTTCAGCATGATAACAAGGAAATGGGGATGCCCAGATATAGATCTATTTGCCTCTCCTCACAACTACCAACTAAAAAGATTCTGCACAAGGACTTAATCACAGACAAGCATGGAAAGTGGACGCCCTATCTTTCAGCTGGAAAAACTTAGCAGTATATGCCTTTCCTCCACTGCCTCTCCTCCCCAAGGTACTCCTAAAGGTCAGACAAGAGAAGCCAAAGATGATACTGATTGCCCCAGACTGGCCCCGCCAGTACTGGTATCCAATCCTAAGGAACTTGTCTCAATGCCCGGCATGGACCTTGCCTCAAATACCTCATCTACTGTCCCAACAAAACAATCATATCCTGCACAGCCAACTCAAGACCTTAAATCTGGCAGCATGGCGGATAATGTAGTCATACAAAATGCACCTCTCACTAAAGCTGTGCTGGATGCCATTTTGGAGGCCAGAAGGCCTAGTACCAGAAAATCTTACGCTGGAAAATGGAAGAGATTCTGTGCCTGGAACCAGGCACAAGGAATTGACACAGCTGTACCAAATATTCCTCCGATTTTGCAATACTTAAGTGAGATGCTGGACAAAGGCCTATCCTTTTCATCAATTAAAATTCATGCCTCTGCCATTTCGGCGTATTACAACACAGAGCCACCAATCTTTTCACATCCTTTGTTAAGGCAGTACCTCAGAGGAGCCAAAAACTTAAGGCCTCCAAGAAGATCACCAACACCTGCATGGGACCTCAATTATGTCTTGGAAAAACTCACCCTGCCTCCATTTGAGCCAGCCGCTACAGTTGATATAAAGTTTTTATCTTGGAAAACAGCTCTGCTCCTAGCAATAACCTCTGCAAGATGAGTCTTAGAGCTACAGACACTCATGGCTGTGGAACCTTTTATCATTTTTTATCCAGACAGGGTTTCCCTGAGGACAAACCCGACATTTATGCATAAGGTAGTGTCCAGTGTGGCCCTTAACCATACTATTCATCTGCCTACTTTTTATCCAAACCCACAGAATAAGGGGGAGAGAATTCTGCAATGCTCATCGTGTTTCACTGTTGCAGTCATTACACTTGGGTTATCCTGCTGGCAGGCTACCCGCAGTTGGCCTGAATTCCAAAGTCCTGGTCTGGCGATGGTCGCCGTCGC